>NC_071393.1:137144503-137412003 GCF_022682495.2 Desmodus rotundus | reverse complement strand
TAAGCTGTAGCCCCTATCCAGGCTGTAGCCATAGCCCCTAAGCCGTAGCTCCTAAGCTGGAGCCATAACCACAGCCATAGCCGTAGCCATAGCCCTAAGCCATAGCAATAGACCTAAACCATAGCCATACCCATAGCGGTAGCCCTGAGCCATAGCCCTAAGTTGTACCTATAGCCCTAAGCTGTACCCATTGCCCTAAGCCATAGCTCTAACCCATAGCCATAGCCATGGCCACAGGCATAGCCCTATGTCATAGCCCTAACCATTGCCCTATGCCATTGCCATAACCCTATAGCACAACCATAGCCCTATGCCATAAACCTACGCCATAGCCGTAACCCCACAGCACAGCCATAGCCACAGTCCTAAGCCATACTCTTAAGCTGTACCCATACCGCTAAGCCATATCCCTCAGCCATAGCAATAACCCTAACCCATAGTACTAGCCATAGTCATGGCCCTACACAATACCAAAGCCACAGACCTATGCCATAGCCCTAGCACTAGCACTAGCCATTGCCCTATGCCACAACCCTACGCCATAGCCATACCCCTATGCCACAGCCATAGCCATACCCCTACACCATAGCCCTACCCTACACCACAGCACTAACCCTAGACATAACCCTAACCCTCGACATACCCCTAGACATTCCCTTAGACATAGACATAGCCCTGCACATATACCCCTAGTCATAGCCATATCCATAGCCAGACCCATAGCCCTCAGCCATAGCCCTCAGCCATACTCCCAGCCATACCCATACCCCTAGCCCTACTCATAGGCCTAACCCATAACCATACCCACAGCTCTGACCAATACCCAAAGCCCTAAGCAAAATTCCTAAGCCATAACCCTATGCCATACCAATAACCCTACCTCACAGCCATATCCCTACACCATAGCCAGAACAAGAGCCCTATGCCATAGCCATACCCTATTCCATAGCCCTAGCACTAGACATAGCCCTAACTCTAGACATACCCCTGGACATATAGCCCTAAACATAGAGCCCTAGACATAGCCATAACCCTAAGCCATAGCCATACCCATAGCTCTAAACCATACCCATAGCCCTACGCCACTGCCATACCCATAGCTCTAAACCATACCAATACCCTAAGCCATACCCCTAAGCAATACCCAAAGCCATACCTGTACCCCTAAGCCATATCCCTAAACCATACCCAAAACCCATAAGCCATAGCCATACCCGTAGCCATACCCTTTGCCATAGCCCTAACACTAAATACCAACCCTAAGCCATGGCCCTGGCCCTGGTACTAGCCCCTATCTCCTAGTCCCCAGAACCTAGCCCTGTGCCATAAGTCCTGTTCACTAAGCCCTAGCCACCAAACCATGTGCACTAACCTCTAGCCCTTGCCCCTAACCCCTAGCCCCTAACCCTTGACACCAAGCCCCTAGCCATAGCCCCTAGCCATAGCCCCTAGCCCCTACCCCTAGCTGTAGCTGTAGCCACAGACATATCCCCTAAGCCATAGTCCCTAACCCCTAAGCCATAGCCCCTAACCCCCAGGCCATAGCCCTTAAACTACAGCAATACCCATTAGCCATAGCGCTAACACTAAACACTAACACTAAACCCTAACACTAACACCAAACCCTAACAGTACCCTTAAGCCATAACCCTGGCCCTGGCACTAGCCCCTATCTCCTAGCCCCTATCCCCTACCCCCAGCCCCTAGCTGTAGCCCCTAGACGTACCCCCTACCCCTAGACATATCCATAGACATAGCCCCTAAGCCATAGGGATAGCCATAGCCATACCCCTGAAAGATACCCTGACCAATACACATAACCCATAGCCATAGCCATCAGCCATACCCACTGCCACAGCCACAGCCCTAAACAATAGCCATAGTCCTAAGCAGTACCCCTATGCCATAGCCATAGCCATTGCCCTACGCCACAACCCTACACCATAGCCCTAGGCCATAGCCATAGCCCTACTCCATAGTCATAGCCATATCCATAAACATACACAATAGCCCTACCATAGCCATAACCCTAGCCATTGCCCTAAGACACAGCCCTACACCCTAACCATAGCCCTACACCCTAGCCACAGGCATAGCCCTACGCCATACCACTACGCCATAGCCATGACCCTACAACATAGCCATAACCCTACACCCTAGCCATAATCCTAAGCCATAACCCTACACCAGGCCATAGCCCTACACCCTAGCCATAGTCATAGCCCTATGCTACAGCCACAGCCAAAGAACATAGCCATAGACCTACACCCTAGCCATAGCCATAGACCTACGCCACACCCCTATGCCATAGCCCTACAATATAGCCATAGACCTGCGCCCTAGTCCTAGCCATAGCTATAGCCCTATGCCCTTGCCTTAGCCCTAGCCATACCCCGACACCATAGCCCTACAACATAGCCATAACCTTGCACCCTAGCCTCAGCCCTAACCATACCTCTACATCCTTGCCTTAGCACTAGCCATATCTCTATGCCATAGCCATAGATTAACATCCTAGCCACTGCCCTACGCCATACCCCTACACCATAGCGATAGCCCTAAGTCATAGCCATAGTCATACCCCTACTACATGACCATCACCGTAGACCTATGCCATTGCTATATCCATAGCCCTATAACTTACCCATACCGATAGCCCTAGTCATTCACCTACACCATAGCCCTACGCATTAGCCCTATACCATAGCCCTTACACTACACATAGCCATACCCCTAGACATAAAGCCCTAAACATATAGCCCTAGACATATAGCCATTGCCATAGCCATTGCCCTAACCCATAGCCAGAGCCCTAAAACACAGCCATACCCATGCCCCTAAACCATACCCATAGCCCAAAGCCATAGACATAACCACTAACCCTAAGCCACACCTGTACCCCTAAGCCATACCCATAACGCTAAGTAATAGCCATATCCATAGCCATAGCCACAGCCATAGCCCTAACACTGTACACTAACAATAATCCTAAGCCATGGTCCTCCACGAGGCACTAGCCCCTATCTCCTAGCACCTACCACCTAGCCCTGTGCCCTAACCCCTGGCCCTGTCCCCTAGCCCCTAACCCCTATTTCCTAGCCACTAGCTGTAACCCCTAGCCATAGCCCCTGCCCCTAGACATAGCCCCTACCCCTACACATAGCCCCTAGCTGTAGCCCCTAAGCTATAGCCCCTAGCCGTAACTCTGGCCATAGCCCCTAAGCCATAGCCCCTAAACTGTAGCCGTAGCCATAGCCATAGCCATAGCCATAACCATAGACCTAAGCCATAGCCCCTAAGCCATAGGCCCTACACCTAAGCCATAGTCCCTAAACCACAGCAATAACCCATAGCAATAGCCCTAAACCACAGCCATACCCATAGCCATAGCCCTGAGCCATAGCCTAAAGCTGTACCTATAGCCCTAGATGTACCCATTGCCCTAAGCCATAGACCTCAGCCATGGCAATAGCCCTAAGCCATAGCTCTAACCCATAGCCATAGCCATACCCATAGCCATGGCCATAACCCTATAGCACAACCATAGCCCTATGTCATAGACCTACGCCATAGCCATAACCGCACTGCATAGCCATAGCCACAGTCCTATGCCATAGCCATAAGCTGTACCTATAACCCTAAACTGTACCCATACCCTTAAGCCATAGTCCTAGACCATAGCCCTAAGGCATAGCTCTAACCCACGGCCATAGCCATAGCCCTACACCATGGCCATAGCAAGACCCCTATGCCATGGTCCTAACCATAGCCCCAGCCATTATCCTACACCATAGCACTACACCATAGCCATAACCCTACTTCACAGCCATAGCCCTATCCCTTACCCCCCCGCCATAGCCATAGCCCTCAGCCATTGCCCTACACCATAGCTCTAACCCATACACACAGCCATATGCCATAGCTGTAGCCATAGCCTTGCACCATACACCCAGGCATAGCCATAACCCTATGGCACAGCCATAGCTCTACACCATACCGTTGCCTACGCCATAGCCATAGCCATAACCATACCCATAGCCCTAAGCCATAGCCCTAAGCCAGAGCAATACCCATACACCTAAGCCATACCCATTGCCCTAAGCCATACCCATACCCTTAAGCCATTGCCCTAAGCCATACCCAAAACCCATAAGCCATAGCCATACCCATAACCATACCCTTGGCCATAGCCCTAACGCTAAACACTAACCCTAAACCATGGCCCTGGCCCTGATACTAGCCCCTATCTCCTAGTCCCCAGAACCTAGCCCTGTGCCATAACTCCTGTTCCCTAAGCCCTAGCCACCAAACCATGTGCCCTAACCTCTAGCCCTCGCCCCTAACCCCTAGCCCCTAACCCTTGGCACCAAGCCCCTAGCCATAGCCCCTAGCCATAGCCCCTAGCCCTAGCTGTAGCTGTAGCCACAGCCATAGCCCCTAAGTCATAGCCTGTAAGCCATAGCCTGTAAGCCATAGCCCCTAACCCCAAGCCATAGCCTCTAACTCCTGAGCCATAGCTCCTAACCCATAGCAATAAGCCATACCATAGCACTAACACCAAACACTAACACTAAACCCAACCACTAAAACCTAACACTACCCTTAAGCCATAACCCTGGCCCTGCCACTAGCCCCTATCTCCTAGCCCCTACCACCTAGCCCTATGCCGTAAACGCTGGACCTGGCCCCTAGCCCCTAGACCATAGCCGCTACCTGTAGCCCCTACTCATAGCCCCTACCCCTAGACATGACCCCTAACCGTAGCCCCTAAGCTGTACGGTAGACCCTAAGCTGTAGCCCCTAAGCCGTAGCCATAGCCATAGCCCCTAAACCGTAGCCCCAAGCCATAGCCATAGCCATAGCCATAGCCATAGACCAATGGCATAGCCCCTAAGCCATAGCCCCTATCCCTAAGCCATAGCCCCTAAGCCATAGCAGTAAGCCATAGCAAAAGCCATAAACCATAGCCATACCCATAGCCATGGCCCTGAGCCATAGCACTAAGCTGTACCTATAGCCCTAAGCTATACCCACTGCCTTAAGCCGTAGACCTCAGCCATGGCAATAACCTAAGCCATAGCTCTACCCATAGCCATAGCCCTACGCCATGGCCATAGCCATAACCCTATAGCACACCCATAGCCCTATGCCATAAACCTATCCCATAGCCGTAACCCCACAGCATAGCCATACCCAGAGTCCTACGCCATAATCCTAAGCTGTACCTATAGCCTTAAAGTGTACCCATAACCTAAAGCCATAGCCCTAAGCCATAGCTCTAACCAATGGCCTTAACCATACCCCTATGCCATGGTACTACCCATAGCCCTAGCCATTTTCCTACACCATAGCCCTAAGCCACAACCCTATACCATACCCATGACCCTACTGCACAGCCATAGCCCTACGCCACAGCCCTCCACCATAGTCATAGCCCTCCGCCATTGCCCTACACTGTAGCCCTAACCCATACCATACCCATAAGCCATAGCCCTCAGCCATAGCAATAGCCCTAAGCCATAGCCCTAACCCATAGCCATAGCCATACACCTATGCACTAGCCCTAGCACTAGCCATTGCCCTATGCCATAGCCATACACCGTAGCCAGACCCTATGCCATAGCCATGGCCATGACAATAACCCTATGCATTTTACATAGCCATAGCCATAGCCATTGACCTATGCCATAGGCATAGCCATAACCCTATGCCTAGCCCTAGCCATACGCCGTATCACTAACCCAATACATAGCCCTAACCCTAGACATAGCCCTAGACATGCACCTAGACATAGGCATAGCCCTACACATATAGTCCTAGTCATAGCCATATCCATAGCCATACCCGTAGCCCTCAGCCATAACCCTCAGCCATAGCTCTCAGCCATACACATAGCCCTAGCCATAGCCATAGCCATAGGCATAGCCATACCCATAGCAATACCCACAGCCCTAAAACATGGCCCTAAGCCACAGCCATACCCATAGCCATAGCCACAGCCATAGCCCTAACACTTAACACTAGGCCCTAACACTGGACACTAACCCTAAGCCATGGCCCTCCACAAGGCACTAGGCCCTATCTCCTAGCCCCTATCTCCTAGCCCCTACCACCTAGCCCCGTGCCCTAACCCCTGGCCCTGGCCCCTAGCCCCTAGCACCAAACTCCTATGCGCTAACTGCTAGCTGTAGCCCCTAGCCATAGCCCCTTCCCCTACACATAGCCCCTAACCATAGCCCGTAGCCATAGCCCCTAAACTGTAGCCATACCCCCTAAGGTTTAGCTCCTATCCAGGCCGTAGCCATTGCCCCTAAGCCGTAGCTCCTAATCTGGAGCCATAACCATAGCCATAGCCATAGCCCTAAGCCATAGCAATAGACCTAAACCATAGCCACACCCATAGCCGTAGCCCTGAGCCATAGCCCTAAGTTGTACCTATAGCCCTAAACTGTACCCATTGCCCTAAGCCATAGGCCTCAGCAATAACAATAACCCTAAGCCATATCCATAGCCTTACCCTTATGACATTTCAATAGCCATAGCCCTACACCATAGCAATATCCATAGCCATACACCTTAGACATACCCATAGCCATTCACCTACACCATACCCCTAGCCATAGCCATACCTTATGCCATAGCCCTAACACTAGACATAGCCCTACATATATCCATAGCCATAACCCTAAACCATACACATATCCCTAAGCCATGTCCCTAAGCAATACCCCTAACCCTCACCCACACCCCTAAGCCATAGCCATAACCATAGCCATAGCCATACCGATAGCCCTAACAATAAACACTAAACACTAACACTAAACCCTAACACTAAACACTAACAATAACCCTAAGGCATGGGCATGCATGAGACACTAGCCCCTATCACATAGCCCTGTGCCCTAAGCCATGTTCCCTAAACCCTAGCCCCCAAAACATGTGCCCTAACCTCTGGCCCTCGCCCCTAACCCCTAGCCCCTAACCCTTACCACCAACCCCTACCCGTAGCCCCTAGCCATAGCCCCTAGCCAATACCCCTAGCTGTAGCCGTATCCACACCCATAACCCCCATAAGGCAAAACCTGTAACCCATAGCCCCTAAGCCAGAGCCTCTAACCCCTAAACCATAGCTCGTAAACCATTGCAATAAGCCATAGCCATAGCGCTAACACTAAAAACTTACACTAAACACTAAAAATAACACTACACCCTAACACTAAACCATAACACTACCCTTAAGCCATAACCCTGGACCTTGCAATAGCCCCTATATCCTAGCCCCTAGCACCTAGCCCTGTGCCCTAACACCTAGCCCTGGCCCCTATCCCCTAACCCTAGACCCTATCTGTGGCTCCTAGATATACCCCCTACCCCCTAGCCATAGCCATAGCCATAGCCCTTAAGCCATAGCCCCTAAGCTGTAGTCGTAGCCATAGCCATAGCTCATAAGGCATACCAATAAGCCATACCCACAGCCCTAAGCCATAGCCATACCCACAGCCCTAAGTCATGCCCGTGGCCCTAGGGTATACCCCTAGGCAACAGCCAAACACATAAGCCATAGCCCTAAGCCATACCCATACTCCTAAGCCGTAGCCATACACATAGCCATACCATAGCCATATCCCTAGCACTATACACTAAACTCTAACACTAAACCCTAACACTAACCCTAAGCCATGGCCCTAGCCCTGACACTAGCCCCTATCTCTAGCCCCTACCACCTAGCCCTGTGCCCTAAGCCCTATTCCCTAAACCCTACCCAGAACCCCTGTACCCTAACCCCTGGCCCAGGTCCCTGGAATCTAGCCCCTAACCTCTAGCCACTAGACCCTAGCCATAGCCCCTAGCCATAGCCATAGCTGTAGCCCCTAAGCTGTACCCATAGCCCCTAAGCCATACCCCTAAGCTGTAGCCATAGCCATAGCTATAACCCCTAAGCCATAGCCCGTAAGCAATAGCCCATAAGCCATACATCCTGATAACTACGCCATAGCCCCTAGCACCTAAGGCATAGCTATAGCCATAGCCATGACCCTAAGCCATAGCCCTGAGCCATAGCCCTAAGCCATACCCATAGCCCTAACCCTAGCCCTTACCCTGGACAGCCATAGCCATAGCCATAGCCATAGCCATAGCCATAGCCATAGCCAGACCCCTAAGCCATACCAAAACCCTAAGCCATAGCCATAGCCCTAGCACTGACACTAATCACTAAAGACTAACACTAAACCCTAACACTAAAACTAAACCCTAGCACTAAACACTAAACCATAACACTAAACCCTAATCCTAACCCTCGCCCTTGCCGTCACACTATCCCCAGCCCCAGCCCCAGCCCTAGACATAGCCCTAGAAATAGACATACCCCTAGACAGATACCCCTAGACATGGCCATAGCCATCATGCTCAGCCATAGCTCTCAGCCATACCCATAACCCTAGCCCTATCCCTATCCCTAGCCATAGCCCTAAGCCATACCCATACCCATAGCCCTAAGCCATAGCCATAGCCATAACCCATAGCCATACCCACACCCCTAAGCCCTAGCCCTAGCCATAACACGAACACGAACATGAACCCTAACCAGAACACCAACCCTAACCAGAACACCAACCCTAACCAGAACACGAACCCTAGACCTAGCATGAACACGATACCTAGTCCTAGCCCTAACAGGAACCCTACCCCTGGCCTTGTCCCTCACCCATGACCCATGACCGCTGACCCCGGACATGGCCCCGGCCCACACCCTACTCCTACCCCTGGCCCTAGCCCCACCCGTAGCTGTAACCCCTATCCGTACTAGTAGCCCCTAAGCCAAAGCCTATAAGTCATAGCCATAGTGATAGCCCCTAAGCCATAACCTGTAAAAAACAGCCCCTAACTGTAGAACCTAGCCCCTAAGCCATAACTTCTAACCCCAGTGCCATACCCCTAATCTATACCCTTAAGCCATAGCCCTAACTCATACCCATGTCCCTAACTTTTAGCCATAGCCATAGCTCTGAGCCATGTCCATGAGCCATACCCCTGAGCCATAGCCAGACCACCACCCACAGCACTAAGCCATAGCCATAGCTTTAACCCATAGCCGTCAGCCATAGCCGTAGCCGTAGCCCTACAACATTCCCATACCCGTAGCCTTACGCTATAGCCCAGCCCTAGCCATAGCCATTGCCCTATGCCATAGGCCTACACCACAGGCCTACGCCATAGCCATCTCTATATCCATAGCCCTATGCCATAGCCATAGCCCTACACCATAGCCCTGACCATAGAATTAGCCCTAATCCTACACATAGCCCTAACCCTACACATACCCGTAGACATAGACATAGGCATAGCCATATCCATACACATACACATAGCCATAGCCCTCAGCCATAGCTCTCAGCCATACCCATAGCCATAGCCATACCCATAGTCCTAAAACATAGCCCTAAGCCACAGCCATACCCATAGCGCTAAGCCATACCCATACCCCTAAGCCATAGCTCTCAGCCATACCCATAGCCATAGCCATAGCCATACCCATAGTCCTAAAACATAGCCCTAAGCCACAGCCATACCCATAGCCCTAAGCCATACCCATACCCCTAAGCCATAGCCATGCACATAGCCATACCCATACCCCTAAGCCATAGCCATACCCATAGCCCTAAGGCATAGCCCTAAACCTAAGCCGCAAGCCATATCCCTAAACCATACCCAAAACACATAAGCCATAGCCATACCCATAGCCATAACCTTGGCCATAGCCCTAACACTAAACACTAAACACTAACCCTAAGCCATGGTCCTGGCCCTGGTACCAGCCCCTATCACCTAGTCGCCAGAACCTAGCCCTGTGACATAAGTCCTGTTCCCTAAGCCCTAGCCCCCCAACCCCTGTACCCTAACCCCCGGCAGTAGCCCCAAGCTCCTAACTGTACCCCATAGCCATAGGTGTCACCACAGCCCCTCAGCTGTAGCTGTAGACCCTAAGCTGTAGCCCTAGCCATACCCCCTAAGCCATAGCCCCTAACCAATAGCCTCTAACACCTAGGCCATAGTCCTTAAGCCATAGCAATAAGCCATACCCATAGCCCTAATCCATAGGCATAGCCATACCATACCCCGAGACATAGCCATAAGCCATAACCATAGCCATAAGCCACAGCCACAGTCCTAAGCCATAGCCATAATCCTAAGCAATACCCCTCAATCCTAGCCAAAGCCATAGCTATAATCCTAAGCAATACCCCTCAATCCTAGCCATAGCCATAGCCCTACGCCATAGTCATAGCCATAGCCATAACCCTACCCCATAGCTCTAGCCATAGCCATAGCCATTACCCTACAACATAGTCCTACACCCTACCCATAGGCATAGCCCTAAGCCATACCCCTACACCATAGACATGGCCCTGCAACATAGCCATAACACTATACCCTAGCCATAATCCTAGCCATTGCCCTACACCACAGACATAGCCCTATGCCCTAGCCATAGTCATAGCCCTACGCCATACCCCTATGCCATAGCCACAGCCCTAGAACATAGCCATAGCCCTACACCCTAGCCATAGCCATACCCCTGCACCATACCCCTACGCCATAGCCCCACAACATAGCCAAAACCCTGTGCCCTACCTTTGTCCCTAGCCATACCTCTACGCCCTTGCCTTAGCACTAGCCATACCCCTACCCGTAGCCATAGATCGACGCCCTAGCCACAGCCCTACACCATACCCCTACGCCATAGCGATAGCCATAAGCCATAAACCTAAGCCATAGCCATAGTCCTAACCCCTACGACATTCCCATGGCCGTAGCCCTATGCCATTGCCATATCCATAGCACTATAACTTACCCATAGCAATAGCCCTAGCCATTCACCTACTCCATAGCCCTACGCATTAGCCCTATGGCATAGCCCTAACCCCACATCACAGCTGTATCCCTATACCATACCCACAAGAGCCCTATGCCATAGCCATACACTACGCCATAGCCATAACCCTAGACATAGCCCTACAAATAGACATACCCCTAGACATAGCCATAGCCATACTGCTCCACCATAGCTCTCTGCCGTACCCATAGCCCTAGCCCTAGCACTAGTCCAAACACGAACACAAACCCTAACCAGAACATGAACCCTAGCCAGAGCAGGAACCCTAGATAGAACATGAACCCAAATACTAAAACGAACCCAAACATGAACCCTATGCCAAACCTGAACCCTATCCAAAACACAAACCTTAGCCCAAACAAAAACCCCAGCCCAAACCATAACCCTAACAAGAACCTTAGCCCTAGCCCTAGCCCTGGCCGTGGCCCTGACCCCGGCACAGGCCCCATTCCTAGCCCCTTAGCCGTAGCTGCAGCACCATAGCCCTAGACGTAGCCCCTTAGCCATAGACGTAGCCCCTTAGCTGTAACCCCTAGACATAGCCATAGACCCTAAGCCATAGAACCCAGCACCTAAGCCACAGCTTCTAACCCCTACACCATACCCACAGCCATAAGCCATAGCCGTAGCCATAATCTTAAGCCATACCCCTTAGCCATACCCTACACCATAGCCATAGCCCTAGCCATTACCCTACAACACAGTCCTACACCCTAGCCAGAGCCAGAGCCAGAGCCCTACACCCTAGCCTTAGGCATAGCCCTTTGCCATAACCCTATGCCACAGCCACAACCCTACAACACAGCAACAGCCCTATGCCCTACCTATAGCCCTACACCATAGCCATAGCTATAGCCATATCCCTACAACATAGCCATGACACTACAACACACCCCTATGCCATAGACCTACAACCTAGCCATAGCCCGACGCTCTAGCCATAGCCATAGCCCTACAGCATACCCATAGCCCTATGCCATACCCCTATGCCATAGCCCTACAACATAGCCATAACCCTGGGCCCTAACCTTAGCCCTAGCCATAGCTCTACAACCTTGCCTTAGCCCTACCCATTCCCCTACGCCATAGCCATAGACTGACACCCTAGCCACAGCCCTACGCCATACCCCTGAACCATAGCAATAGCCCTAAGCCATAGCCCTAAGCCATAGCCAAGTCATACCCCTGTGACATTGCCATGGCCGTATACCTACGCCATAGCCCTACACCATAGCCCTAACCCTACATCAGAGCCATATCCCTATGACATAGCCAGAACAAGAGCCCTATACCATAGCCATACCCTACGCCATAGCATTAACACTACAATTAACCCTAGACATAGACATACCCCTAGACACACAACCCTAGACATATAGCCCTAGATAGTCATAGCCATAGCCATACCCATAGCCTAAAACCAAACACATAGCCCTAAGCCATAACCAATAGCTCTAAAACATACCTGTACACCTAAGCCATACACCTAAGCCATACCCAAACCCCTAAACCATAGCTATAACCATAGCCATAGCCATAGCCATAGCCATAGCCATAGCCCTAACACTAAACACTAACCCTAAGCCATGTCCCTGCAAGAGGCACTAGCCCCTACCACCTAGCCCTATGCCATAACCCCTGGACCTGGCCCCTAGCCACTAGCTGTACCCCTACTTATAGCCCCTACCCCTAGACATGGCACCTAACTGTAGCCCCTAGGCTGTACCATAGACCCTAAGCTGTAGCCCCTAAGCCGTAGCCATAGCCATAGCCATAGACCAAGGTCATAGCCCCTAAGCCATAGCCCCTACCCCTAAGCCATAGCTGCTAAGCCATAGCAATAAGCCATAGCAATAGCCAAAAACCATAGCCATACCCATAGCCATGGCCCTGAGCCATAGCACTAAGCCGTACCTATAGCCCTAAGCTGTACCCACTACCCTAAACCATAGACCGCAGCCATGGCAATACCCTAAGCCATAGCTCTACCCATAGCCATAGCCCTACACCATGGCCATAGCCATGACCCTATAGCACACCCATAGCCCTATGCCATAAACCTACCCCACAGCCGTAACCCCACAGCATAGCCATAGCCAGAGTCCTACACCATAATCCTAAACTGTACCTATAATCCTAAGCTATACCCATAGCCTTAGGCCATAGCCCTAAGCCATAGCTCTAACCCATGCCCATAGCCATACCCATATGCCATGGTACTACACATAGCCCTAGCCATTATCCTACACCATAACCCTACGCCACAACCCTACACCATACCCATGACCCTACTGCACAGCCATAGCCCTAAGCCACAGCCCTCCACCATAGTCATAGCCATTCCGCCATTGCCCTACACAGTAGCCTTAACCCATACCATACTCCTAAGCCATAGCCCTCACCCATAGCCATAGCCATAGCCTTAGGCATAGCCATACCCCTAAACCATAACCGTAGCCATAGACCTATGCCCTAGCCCTAGCACTAGCCATTCCCCTATGCCATAGCCATAACCCTCCAGCACAGCCATACCTCTATTCCATAGCCATAGCCATAGCCATACCCCTACACCATAGCCATAGCCTAGCCATGGCCATGGCCATGGCCATAACCCTATGCATTTTACATAACCATAGCCATAGCCATTGCCCTATGCCATAGGCATAGCCGTACAACGTAGCACTAACCCTAGACATAGCCCTAACCCTAGACATAGCTCTAGACATGCCCCAAGACGTAGGCATAGCCCTACGCATATAGTCCTAGTCATAGCCATATCCATAGCCATACCCGTAGCCCTCAGCCATAGCTCTCAGCCATACCCATACCCCTAGGCCATAGCCATAGACATAGCCATAGCCATACCCATAACCATAGCCATAGCCATAGCCATAGCCATAGCCATAGCCATAGACCTAACACTACACACTAAACCCTAACACTAAACCCTACTACTAACCACAAGCCATGGCCCTAGCCCTGGAACTAGCCCATATCTCCTAGCCCCTAGCACCTAGCACCTAGCCCTGAGCCCTAATCCCTTGCCCTGGTCCCTAGCCCCTAGCCCCTAGCTGTAGCCCCTAACCTGTAGCCATAGCCCCTAGGCCATAGCCATATCCATACACATAGCCATAGGCCCCAAGCCACAGCCCATAAGCCATAGACCCTAAGCCAAAGCCCCTAGCCCCTAAGCCATAGCTCCTAAGCCATAGCAATAACCCATATCCATAGCCCTAAGCCATAGCCATAGCCCCACCACTAATCACTAACACAAAACACTAAACACTAACACTAAACCCTAACAATAAACCCTAACCCTAACCCTCGCCCGAACCCCTAGCCCCAGCCCTAGACATCGCCCTAGACATAGCCATAGCCATACTTATAGCCATACCACTCAGCCATACCTCTCGGCCATACCCATAGGCCTAGTCCTACCCACAGCCCTATGCCATAGCCATACCCTACGCCATAGCCCTAACCCTACACATAGCTCTAACCCTAGACATAGCCCTGAGACATAGCCCTAAGGCATAGCCATAGCCCTCAGCCATAGCCATACCCCTATGCCGTAGCCCTCAGCCATAGCAATAGCCCTAAGCCATAGCCATAGCCATATCCCTACGACATTGCCATCCATAACCTATGCCATAGCCATACTACTAGACATAGCCCTAACCCTAGACATAGCCCTAGACATAGCCCTAAGCTGTACCTATAGCCTTGAGCCATACCCATAGCCCTACACCATAGCCCTCAGCCATAACAATACCCCTAAGCCGTAGCCCTAACCCATTGCCACAGTCATAGCCGTAGCCCTACGACATTGCCATAGCTGTAGCCCTAGCCATTGCTCTATCCCATACCCCTAGCTGTTGCCCTACACAATAGCCATTCACCACAGCCATAACCCTAGAGCACAGACATAGCCCTACACCATAACCATAGCCATACCCCTACACCATAGCCATACCCCCAGCCCTAGCCAAAGCCCTAAGCCAAAGCCCTACGCCATAGATATACCCATAACCCTATGCCATAAACGTAGCCCTACACAATAGCTGTAACCCTAGGCATAGCCCTTAACCTAGACATAGCCCTACACATAGCCCTAGACAGAGCCCTTAGCCATAGCCCTCACCAATACCCATAGCTCCAGCCCTAGCCATACCCCTAAGCCATAGCCATATCCATAGCCATAAACATAGCCACAACCCTAACAGTAAACACTAAACCCTACCACTAACCCTCACCCATGGCCCTGGCCCTGGCACTAGCCCCTATCTCCTAGCATCTAGCACCTAGCCCTCTGCCCTATGCTCTGTTCCCTAAGCCCTAGCCATAGCCCCCAACCCCTGTTCCCTAACCCCTGGCACTGGCCCTAAGGCCCTAGCTGTAGCCCCTAGCTGTACCCCTAGCCATAGCCATGGCTATAGCCCCTAAGCTGTAGCCGCAGCCCCTAAGACATAGCCACTAAGCTGTAGCCATAGCCATAGCCATAGACACTAAGCCATAACTTATAGCCCTTAATCCATAGCCTTTAACCCCTAAGCCATAGCCCCTAAGCCATAATAATAAGCCGTACCCATAACCCTAAACCATACTCATAGCCCTAAGCCATAGACCTACCCTTGGCCATAGCACTAGGCCATAGCCCTAAGCCATAGCCATAGCCGTAACCAAGAGTCCTAAGCCATAGCTATAGCCATAGCCCTAACACTAAACACTACATACTAACACTGAACCCTAACACTAACCCTAAGCCATGGCCCTGGCCCTAGCCCCTATCTCCTAGTCCCTAGCACCTAGCCCTATGCCCTAAGTCCTCTTCCCTAAGCCATAGCCCCCAACCCCCGTGCCTTAACCCTGTGCCCTAGCCCCTAGCCCCTAACCCCTAGCCCCTAGCCATAGCCCCTAGCCATAGCCCCTAGCTGTACCCCCTAAGCTGTAGCCATAGCCCCTAAGCTATAGCCTGTGGGAAACTGTTCCACACATGGGAAATGTGGCTCAGCCCCCATTCGCAAAAGCATTGGGGAACGAGGTTGGCGAACAGGACCCACGTCCATGGATAGGTTCTCCAGTGGGAAATCAGGCCTGCATCGCACATAGACTGCTACGAGACTGGATCTTGCTAAAACTCCCTCACCCTGAATTGAAGCAGCAAATGTTTGCTGAGTATCTTTAACTTCCTAAAGTCTGTGCTAAACCAGCCAAGTATGGAGTGGGACCAGTTTCCCCCTCGAGCTGTAACATCCTTCTCTTTTACATTATTAGCAGTATTCTCTCCTTTGTGGTCCTTAAAAGGTAACCACCTGTGGTGAACCTGTGAATAGTAAATAAGGACCATACTCCATGTAAAGTGCCCAGCAAAACAATAAAAGCCTGTCCAGGCGGGGATCGGCCCCCTCTCTGGGGCTCTCTCTACCCCTCTCACCCTCTCTCGCTTAGAGGGTGGCCATGTCATCCCTTTTCCTCCACAGGATTTCTGTACTCTGTGTATATTTGTATACTGCACCCACAACACCGGATCCTGTGGGCCGGGATCTGCTTCAATGGCCCCTAGCCCATAAGGCATAGCCCCTAAGCCATAGCCTCTAATCCCTAAGCCATAGCCCCTAACCCCTAAGCCATAGCCCCTAGCCCCTAATCCATACCCTCTAACCCATAAACCATAGCACCTACCCTTAGGTCATAGCCCCTAGCACCTAAGCCATAGCCCCTAAGCCATAACAATAAGCCATACCCATAGCCCTAAGCCATAGCCCTAACACTAAACACTAAACACTAACATGAAACCCTAACACAAACACTAAACAACCCTACACTAACCCTAAGCCCTGGCCCTGGGCCTGCCACTAGCCCCTATCTCCTAGCCCCTAGCACCTAGCCCTGTGCCCTAAGTCCTGTTCCCTAAGCCCTAGCCCCCCAACCCCTGTGCCCTAACCCCTGGCCCTGGCCCCTGACCCCTAGCCCCTAGCAGTAGCCCCAAGCTCCTAACTGTACCCCAGAGCCATAGGTGTCACCACAGCCCCTCAGCTGTAGCTGTAGACCCTAAGCTGTAGCCCTAGCCATACCCCCTAAGCCATAGCCCCTAACCAATAGCCTCTAACACCTAGGCCATAGTCCTTAAGCCATAGCAATAAGCCATACCCATAGCCCTAATCCATAGGCATAGCCATACCATACCCCTGAGACATAGCCATAAGCCATAACCATAGCCATAAGCCACAGCCACAGTCCTAGGCCATAGCCATAATCCTAAGCAATACTCCTCAATCCTAGCCATAGCCATAGCCATAATCCTAAGCAATACCC
Organism: Desmodus rotundus; assembly: GCF_022682495.2. NCBI lineage: Eukaryota > Metazoa > Chordata > Mammalia > Chiroptera > Phyllostomidae > Desmodus > Desmodus rotundus. The sequence goes on along the minus strand of NC_071393.1, from coordinate 137,394,791 downwards.
CTCAATCCTAGCCATACCCATAGCCATAATCCTAAGCAATACCCCTCAATCCTAGCCATAGCCATAGCTCTAATCCTAAGCAATACCCCTCAATCCTAGCCATAGCCATAATCCTAAGCAATACCCCTCAATCCTAGCCATAGCCATAGCCCTACGCCATAGTCATAGCCATAGCCATAACCCTACACCATAGTTCTAGCCATAGCCATGGCCATTACCCTACAACATAGTCCTACACCCTACCCATAGGCATAGCCCTAAGCCATACCCCTACACCATAGCCATGGCCCTACAACATAGCCATAACCCTACACCCTAGCCATAATCCTAACCATTGCCCTATACCATAGCCATAGCTCTATGCCCTAGCCATAGTCATAACCCTAGACCATACCCCTATGCCACAGCCACAGCCCTAGAACATAGCCATAGCCCTACACCCTAGCCATAGCCATACCCCTGCACCATACCCCTAACCCATAGCCCCACCACATAGCCACAACCCTGCACCCTAGCTTTAGCCCTAGCCATACCTCTACGCACTTGCCTTAGCACTAGCCATACCCCTATGCAGTAGCCATAGATCGACACCCTATCCAAAGCCCTACGCCATACCCCTACAACGTAGCGATAGCCCTAAGCCATACCCCTAAGCCATAACCATAGTCCTAACCCCTACAACATTGCCATGGCCGTAGCCCTATGCCATTGCCATATCCATAGCCCTATAACTTACCCATAGCGATACCCCTAGCCATTCACCTATGCCATAGCCCTATGCATTAGCCCTACGTCATAGCCCTAATCCTACATCACAGCAATATCCCTATGCCATAACCAGAACAAGAGCCCTAAGCCATAGCCATAGCCCTAACACTAGACATAGCCCTACACATAGACACACCCCTAGACATATAGCCCTAGACATATAGTAATAGACATAGCCATAGCCATAGCCATACCCTTAACCCATACCCATAACCCTAAGCCATAGCCATAGCCCTAAACCATACACATAGCCCTAAGCCATAGACATAACCAATGACCCTAAGCCATACCTGTACCCCTGAGCCATACCCCTAAGCCATACTCATAACCCTAAGCCATAGCCATACCCCTAGACATAGCCACAGCCACAGCCCTAACACTTAACACTAAGCCTTAACACTGGACACTAACACTAACCCTAAGCCATGACCCTCCACGAGGCACTAGCCCCTATCTCCTAGCCACTATCTCCTAGCCTCTAACACCTAGCCCTGTGCCCTAACCCCTGGCCCTGGCCATGGCCACTAGCCCCTAGCCCCTATCCCCTAGCCACTAGCTGTAACCCCTGTCCATAGACCATGCCCCTAGACATAGCCCCTAAGCTGTACCCATACCCCCTAAGCCGTAGCCCCTATCCAGGCTGTAGCCATAGCCCCTAAGCCGTAGCTCCTAAGCTGTAGCCATAACCATAGCCATAGCCATAGCCATAGCCCTGAGCCATACCCCTAAGCTGTACCTATAGCCCTAAGCTGTACCCATTGCCCTAAAACATAGACCTCAGCCATGGCAATATCCCTAAGCCATACTTCTAACCAATAGCCATAGCCATAGCCACAGACCTGCACCATGGCCATAGCCAAAGACCTAAGTCATAGCCCTAACCATTATTGCCCTACGCCATAGCCATAACCCTATAGCACAACCATATCCCTATGCCACAGACCTACAACATAGCCGTAACCCTACAGCATAGCCATAGCCAGAGTCCTATACCATAGGTCTAAGCTGTACCTATAGCCCTAAACTGTACCCATATCCTTAAGCCATAGCCCTAAACCATAGCCCTCAGCCGTAGCTCTAACCCATGGCCATAGTCATACCCCTATGCCATGGTCCTACCCATAGCCCTAGACATTATCATACACCATACCCCTATGCCATAGCCCTTCACCATAGCCATAACCCTAAGGCACAGCCATACCCACCGCCATCGCTATAGCCAAAACCCTACGCCATGACCATAGCCATGACCATAGCCATCGCCCAACACCACAGCCCTAACCCATACCCATAGCCCTAAGGCATAACCCTCAGCCATAGCAATACCCCTAAGCCATAGCAATACCCCTAAGCCATAGCCATAGCCTTATGCCGTAGCCATAGCCCTACACCACAGCCATAGCCCTAAACCATAGCCATAGCCCTACAACATAGCCATAGACATAGCTATACACATAACCCTACGCCATAGACATAGACATAGCCACAGCCCTAACCCTATGCCATAGCCCTAGCCCTAGACATAGAGCTAACCCTAGATATAACCCTAGACATGCCCCTAGACATAGACATAGCCCTACACATATACCCTAGTCATACCCATATCCATAGCCCTACACATATAGCCCTAGTCATAGTCATATCCATAGCACTCAGCCATAGCCACAGCCACAACCCTCAGCCATAGCCCTCAGCCATAGCCCTCAGCCATAGCCCTCAGCCATAGCTCTCAGCCATAACCATAGCCATAGCCATACCCCTAACCCATAGACATACATAGCCATACCCCTAACCCATAGCCACAGCCATACCATACCCATAGCGCTAAGCCACACACATAACCCTAAGCCATAGCCATACCATAGCCATACCCCTAGCACTACACAATAAACCCTAACACTAAACCCTAACACTACCCCTAAGCCATAGGCCCTACCCTGGCACTAACCCCTATCTCTAACCCCTACCACCTAGCCCTGTACCCAAAGCTCTATTCCATAAGTCCTACCCCCAACCCCTGTACCCTAACCCCTGGCCCTGGTCCATGGAATCTAGCCCCTAACCTCTAGCCACTAGCCCCTAGCCATACCCCTAGCCATAGCCATAGCTGTAAAACCTAAACTGTAGCTATAGCCATACCTATAACCCATAAGCCATACCCCATAAGCCATAGCCCCTAAACCATACACCCTAATCCCTAGGCCATAGCCACTCACCCCTAAGCAATAGCTATAGCCATAACCCTAACCCTACCCCTTACCCTAGCCAGCCCTAGCAACAGCCATATCCCTAGCACTAGCCCTAGCCATAGCCATACCCTTGCCATTGCCATAGCCATGTCCATAACCAGACCCCTAAGCCATGCCATACCCCTAGGCCATAGCCCTAAGCCATAGCCATAGCCCTGACAGTAATCACTAAACAATAACACTAAACCCTAACACTAAAATAAAACCCTAACACTAAACAGTAAACCATGACACTAAACCCTAATCCTAACCCTTGCCCTCACCCTTGCACTACCCTAGCCCCAGCCCCAACCCCAGCCCTAGACATAGCCCTAGAAATAGACATACCCCTAGACATATAGCCCTAGACATAGCCATACCCATAGCCATAATGCTCACCCATACCTCTCAGTCGTACCCATAGCCCTAGCCCTACCCATAGCCCTAGCCATAGCCTTAAACCATAGCCATAGCCATAACCCTAAGCCATAGCCCTACGCCACAGCCATACCCATAGCCCTAAGCCATAGCCCTAAGCCATAGCCCCAAGCCATATCCCTAAACCGTACCCAAAACACATAAGCCACAGCCATACCCATAGCCATAGCCTTGGCCATAACCCTAACACTAAACACTAAACACTAACCCTAAGCCATGGCCCTGGCACTGGTACTAGCCCCTATCTCCTATTCCCCAGAACCTAGCCCTGTGCCATAAGACCTCTTTCCCAACCCCTAGCACCCAACCCATATTCCCTGACCCCTGGCCCCTAGCCCCTAGCTGTAGCCCCTAGCCCTAGTCCCTAGCCGTAGCATGTAGCCCCGAGCCATGATCGTAGCTGTAGCAGCTAACCTGTAGCCATAGCCCCTAAGCTGTAGCTGTAGACCCTAAGCCGCAGCCCCTAGCCATAGCAATAGCTGTAGCCCCTACGCTGTAGCCGTACCCCTAAACCATAGCCCCTAAGCCATATCAATAAGACGTACCCATAGACCTAACCCATAACCATAGCCATCAGCCAGAGCCATAGACATACCCCTAAGACATAGCCATAGCCCTACTCCATACACATAGCCAAGCCTCTATGCCATTACCATAGCCATCCCATAGGCATAGCCATATGCCATACCTCTAGCCATAACCATAGCCATATCCCTACACCATATACCTACGCCATAGCCATAGCCCTAAGCCATACCATAGCCCTATACCCTAGCCATACCCATGGCCATAGCCATAGCCATAGCCCTACACCATAGCAAAAAAATGTAGCCATAGCCATGGCCCTACAACATTGCCATAGCCGTAGCCCTATGACACAGCCACAGCCATATCCAAAGCCATACCCCTATGCCCTAGCCATAACTCTCAGCCATACCCATAGCCCTAGCCCTACTCATAGGCCAAACCCATAGCCATACCCACAGCTGAGCCATACCCACAGCCCTGAACCATAGCCATAGCCCTAGGCTATTGCCGTACTCAATGCCCTGCGCCATTTCCATATTCATAACCCTACACCATAGCCCTACACCATAGCCCTAGCCAAAGTCATAGCCATAAACATAGCCATTGCCCTACGACATAACCCTACGCCATAGCCATAGCCATACACCCTAGACATATCACTACGCCCTAGCCATAGCCAAAGCCATAGCCCTATGGCATACCCATCGCCCTACACCCTAGCCATAGCCATAGCCCTACGACATAGCAGTAGCCCTACCCTCTAGCCATTCCCATAGCCATAGCCATAAGCTGTACCTACAGTCCTAAGCCGTATCCTAACTCCTGCGCCATAGGCCTCAGCCACAGCAATAACCCTAAGCCATAGCCATAGCCATACCCCTAAGACACTTCCATAGCCATAGACCTACACCATAACAATATCCATATCCCTACACCTTAGACATAGCCATAGTCATTCACCTACGCCATACCCCTACACCATAGCCCTACACCATGGCCCTACGCCATAGCCATAACTTACACCATAGCCCTAATCCTAGACGTATAGCCCTAGACGTAGCCATAGCCATAGCCATAACCCTCAACCATACACATAACCCTAAGCCATACCCCTAACCCTTACCCACACCCCTAACCCATAGCCATAACCATAGCCATAGCCATAGCCATACCAATAGCCCTAACAATAAACACTAAACACTAACACTAAACACTAACACTAAACACTAACAATAACCCTAAGGCATGGCCATGCATGAGACACTAGCCCCTATCACGTAGCCCTGTGCCCTAAGCCATGTACCCTAAACCAAAGCCCCCAGAACACGTGCCCTAAACTCTGGCCCTCACACCTAACCCCTAACCCTTACCACCAACCCCTAGCCGTAGCCCCTAGCTGTAGCCATATCCCTAATACCACCAATGCCTTAGCCATAGCCCTAACCCAAAGCCATAGCCATAGAACCAAAGACATAGAACCCAGCCTCTAAGTCACAGTTTCTAACCCCTACACCATAAACCTAAGCTATATCCCTAAACCATAGCCCTAAGCCTTAGCCAGAGCCAGAGCCCGGAGCCATAGCCTTAAGCCAGAGCCAGAGCCATTGCCCTACACCATATACCTACTCCATAGCCCTACACCATAGGAATAACCCTATGGCAGAGCCATAGCCCTAGGCTGTAGCCAGAACAAGACCACTATGCCATAGCTCTAACAATAGACATAGCCCTAACCTACACAACCCTACACATAGACATACCCCTAGACATATAGCCATACCCATATCCATACCCATACCCATAGCCATAGCCATAGCCATACCCCTAAACCATACCCATAGCCCTAAGCCATACCATACCCATAGCCCTAATCCATAGCCCTGAGCCAGAGCCATACCCATAGCCCTATGCCACAGCCCTAAGCCATAGCCCTAGCCATAGCCATACCCCTAAGCCATACCATACCCCTAAGCCATAGCCATAGCCCTTACATTAAACACTAAACACTAATCACTAAACCCTAATCCTAACCCACACCCTTCCTCTTGCCCTTGCCCTTGCCCTCGCCCTCGCCCTCCCACTAGCCCTAGCACCAGCCCCAGCCCCAGCCCTAGACATAGCCCTAGAAATAGACATACCCCTAGACATATAGCCCTCGACATACCCATAGCCATAGCCTTAATGCTCAGCCATAGCCCTAAGCCATACCCATAGCCCTAATCCATAGGCATAGCCATACCATACCCGAGACATAGCCATAAGCCATAACCATAGCCATAAGCCACAGCCACAGTCCTAAGCCATAGCCATAATCCTAAGCAATACCCCTCAATCCTAGCCACAGCCATAGCCCTACACCATAGTCATAGCCATAGCCATAACCATACACCATAGCTCTAGCCATAGCCATAGCCATAGCCATTACCCTACAACATGGTCCTACACCCTACCCATATTCATAGCCCTACGCCATACCCCTATGACACAGCCCCAGCCCTAGAACATAGCCATAGCCCTAGACCATAGCCATAGCCATACCCCTGCACCATACCCCTACGCCATAACCCCACAACATTGCCAAAACCCTGTGCCCTAGCTTTGTCCCTAGCCATACCTCTACGCCCTTGCCTTAGCACTAGCCATACCCCTACCCGTAGCCATAGATCAACGCCCTAGCCACAGCCCTACACCATACCCCTATGCCATAGCGATAGCCATAAGCCATAAACCTAAGCCATAGCCATAGTCCTAACCCCTATGACATTCCCATGGCCGTAGCCCTATGCCATTGCCATATCCATAGCCTTATAACTTACCCATAGCGTTAGCCCTAGCCATTCAACTACTCCATAGCCCTACGCATTAGCCCTATGCCATAGCCCTAACCCCACATCACAGCCGTATCCCTATACCATACCCACAAGAGCCCTATGCCATAGCCATACCCTACCCCATAGCCCTAACCCTAGACATAGCCCTACAAATAGACATACCCCTAGACATAGCCATAGCCATAATGCTCCACCATAGCTCACTGCCGTACCCATAGCCCTAGCCCTAGCACTAGTCCAAACACGAACACAAACCCTAACCAGAACATGAACCCTAGCCAGAGCAGGAACCCTAGATAGAACATGAACCCAAATACTAACACGAACCCAAACATGAACCCTATGCCAAACCTGAACCCTATCCAAAACACAAACCTTAGCCCAAACCAAAACCCCAGCCCAAACCATACCCCTAACAAGAACCTTAGCCGTAGCCCTAGCCCTGGCCCTGGCCCTGGCCCTGGCCCTGACCCCGGCACAGGCCCCATTCCTAGCCCCTTAGCTGTAGCCGCAGCACCATAGCCATAGATGTAGCCCCTTAGCCATAGATGTAGCCCCTTAGCTGTAGCCCCTAGACATAGCCAAAGACCCTAAGCCATAGAACCCAGCACCTAAGCCACAGCTTCTAACCCATACACCATACCCACAGTCATAAGCCATAGCCATAGCCATAATCTTAAGCCATACCCCTTAGCCATACCCATAGCCATAGCCCTACGCCATAGCCATAGCCCTAGCCATTACCCTACGACACAGTCCTACACCCTAGCCAGAGCCAGAGCCCTACACCCTAGCCTTAGGCATAGCCCTTTGCCATAACCCTATGCCACAGCCACAACCCTAGAACATAGCAACAGCCCTATGCCCTACCTATAGCCCTACACCATAGCCATAGCTATAGCCATATCCCTACACCATAGCCATGGCACTACAACACACCCCTATGCCATAGACCTACAACCTAGCCATAGCCCGACGCTCTAGCCATAGCCATAGCCCTACAGCATAGCCATAGCCCTATGCCATACCCCTATGCCATAGCCCTACAACATAGCCATAACCCTGTGCCCTAACCTTAGCCCTAGCCATAGCTCTACAACCTTGCCTTAGCCCTACCCATTCCCCTACGCCATAGCCATAGACTGACACCCTAGCCACAGCCCTACGCCATACCCCTAAACCATAGCAATAGCCCTAAGCCATAGCCCTAAGCCATAGCCAAGTCATACCCCTATGACATTGCCATGGCTGTATACCTACGCCATAGCCCTACACCATAGCCCTTACCCTACATCAGAGCCATATCCCTATGCCATAGCCAGAACAAGAGCCCTATACCATAGCCATACCCTATGCCATAGCATTAACACTAGAATTAACCCTAGACATAGACATACCCCTAGACACACAACCCTAGACATATAGCCCTAGACATAGTCATAGCCATAGCCATACCCATAGCCTAAAACCAAACCCATAGCCCTAAGCCATAACCAATAGCTCTAAAACATACCTGGACACCTAAGCCATACACCTAAGCCATACCCAAACCCCTAAACCATAGCCATAACCATAGCCATAGCCATAGCCATAGCCATAGCCATAGCCCTAACACTAAACACTAACCCTAAGCCATGTCCCTGCAAGAGGCACTAGCCCCTACCACCGAGCCCTATGCCATAACCCCTGGACCTGGCCCCTAGCCCCTAGCCACTAGCTGTAGCCCCTACTCATAGCCCCTACCCCTAGATATGGCACCTAACTGTAGCCCCTAGGCTGTACCATAGACCCTAAGCTGTAGCCCCTAAGCCGTAGCCATAGACCACTATCATAGCCCCTAAGCCATAGCCCCTACCCCTAAGCCATAGCTGCTAAGCCATAGCAATAAGCCATAGCAATAGCCAAAAACCATAGCCATACCCATAGCCATGGCCCTGAGCCATAGCACTAAGCCGTACCTATAGCCCTAAGCTGTACCCACTACCCTAAACCATAGACCGCAGCCATGGCAATACCCTAAGCCATAGCTCTACCCATAGCCATAGCCCTACACCATGGCCATAGCCATGACCCTATAGCACACCCATAGCCCTATGCCATAAACCTACCCCATAGCCGTAACCCCACAGCATAGCCATAGCCAGAGTCCTACACCATAATCCTAAGCTGTACCTATAATCCTAAGCTGTACCCATAGCCTTAGGCCATAGCCCTAAGCCATAGCTCTCACCCATGCCCATAGCCATACCCATATGCCATGGTACTACCCATAGCCCTAGCCATTATCCTACACCATAGCCCTACGCCACAACCCTACACCATACCCATGACCCTACTGCACAGCCATAGCCCTAAGCCACAGCCCTCCACCATAGTCATAGCCATTCCTCCATTGCCCTACACAGTAGCCCTAACCCATACCATACTCCTAAGCCATAGCCCTCACCCATAGCCATAGCCATAGCCCTAGGCATAGCCATACCCCTACACCATAAACATAGCCATAGACCTATGCCCTAGCCCTAGCACTAGCCATTCCCCTATGCCATAGCCATAACCCTCCAGCAAAGCCATAGCTCTATTCCATAGCCATAGCCATAGCCATACACCGTAACCATAGCCCTACGCTATAACCATACCCCTACACCATAGCCATAGCCTAGCCATAGCCATGGCCATGGCCATAACCCTATGCATTTTACATAAACATAGCCATAGCAATTGCCCTATGCCATAGGCATAGGCATAGAACGTAGCACTAACCCTAGACATAGCCCTAACCCTAGACATAGCTCTAGACATGCCCCAAGATGTAGGCATAGCCCTACGCATATAGTCGTAGTCATAGCCATATCCATAGCCATACCCGCAGCCCTCAGCCATAGCTCTCAGCCATACCCATACCCCTAGGCCATAGCCATAGACATAGCCATAGCCATACCCATAACCATAGCCATAGCCATAGCCATAGACCTAACACTACACACTAAACCCTAACACTAAACCCTACTACTAACCCCAAGCCATGGCCCTAGCCCTGGAACTAGCCCATATCTCCTAGCCCCTAGCACCTAGCACCTCGCCCTGAGCCCTAATCCCTGGCCCTGGTCCCTAGCCCCTAGCCCCTAGCTGTAGCCCCTAACCTGTAGCCATAGCCCCTAGGCCATAGCCATATCCATACACATAGCCATAGGCCCCAAGCCACAGACCGTAAGCCATAGACTCTAAGCCAAAGCCCCTAGCCCCTAAGCCATAGCTCCTAAGCCACAGCAATAACCCATATCCATAGCCCTAAGCCATACCCATAGCCCCAACACTAATCACTAACACAAAACACTAAACACTAACACTAAACCCGAACAATAAACCCTAACCCTAACCCTCGCCCTAACCCCTAGCCCCAGCCCTAGACATCACCCTAGACATAGCCATAGCCATAGTTATAGCCATACTACTCAGCCATAGCTCTCAGCCATACCCATAGGCCTAGTCCTACCCACAGCCCTATACCATAGCCATACCCTACGCCATAGCCCTAACCCTACACATAGCTCTAACCCTAGACATAGCCCTGAGACATAGCCCTAAGGCATAGCCATAGCCCTCAGCCATAGCCATACCCCTATGCCATAGCCCTCCGCCATAGCAATAGCCCTAAGCCATACCCATAGCCATATCCCTATGACATTGCCATCCATAACCTATGCCATAGCCATACTACTAGACATAGCCCTAACCCTAGACATAGCCCTAGACATAGCCGTAAGCTGTACCTATAGCCTTGAGCTGTACCCATACCCCTACACCATAGCCCTCAGCCATAACAATACCCCTAAACCGTAGCCCTAACCCATTGCCACAGTCATAGCCGTAGCCCTACGACATTGCCAGAGCTGTAGCCCTAGCCATTGCTCTATCCCATACCCCTAGCTGTTGCCCTACACAATAGCCATTCACCACAGCCATAACCCTAGAGCACAGACATAGCCCTACACCATAACCATAGCCATACCCCTACACCATAGCCATACCCCCAGCTTTAGCCAAAGCGCTAAGCCAAAGCCCTATGCCATAGATATACCCATAACCCTATGCCATAAACGTAGCCCTACACAATAGCTATACCCCTAGGCATAGCCCTTAACCTAGACATAGCCCTACACATAGCCCTAGACAGAGCCCTCAGCCATAGCCCTCACCAATACCCACAGCTCCAACCCTAGCCATACCCCTAAGCCATAGCCATATCCATACCCATAAACATAGCCACAACCCTAACAATAAACACTAAACCCTACCACTAACCCTCACCCATGGCCCTGGCCCTGGCACTAGCCCCTATCTCCTAGCATCTAGCACCTAGCCCTCTGCCCTATGCTCTGTTCCCTAAGCCCTACCCCTAGCACCTAGCCCTGTTCCCTAACCCCTGGCACTGGCCCTAAGGCCCTAGCTGTAGCCCCTAGCTGTACCCCTAGCCATAGCCATGGCTATAGCCCCTAACCTGTAGCCGCAGCCCCTAAGACATAGCCACTAAGCTGTAGCCATAGCCATAGCCATAGCCACTAAGCCATAGCTTATAGCCCTTAATCCATAGCCTTTAACCCCTAAGCCATAGCCCCTAAGCCATAATAATAAGCCGTACCCATAACCCTAAACCATACTCATAGCCCTAAGCCATAGACCTACCCTTGGCCATAGCACTAGGCCATAGCCCTAAGCCATAGCCATAGCCGTAACCAAGAGTCCTAAGCCATAGCTATAGCCATAGCCCTAACACTAAACACTAAATACTAACACTGAACCCTAACACTAACCCTAAGCCATGGCCCTGGCCCTAGCCCCTATCTCCTAGTCCCTAGCACCTAGCCCTATGCCCTAAGTCCTCTTCCCTAAGCCATAGGCCCCAACCCCCGTGCCTTAACCCTGTGCCCTAGCCCCTAGCCCCTAGCAATACCCCTAGACATAGCCCCTAGACATAACCCCTAGCCGTACTCCCTAAGCTGTAGCCATAGCCCCTAAGCTGTAGCCATAGCCCCTAAGCCACAGCCTGTGGGGAACTGTTCCACACATGAGAAATGTGGCTCAACCCCCAATCGCAAAAGTCAGTGTGGAGCCATGTTGGCGGGCAGGACCCACGTCCATGCAAAGGTTCTCCAGTGGGAAATCAGGCCTGCATCGTACATACACTGCTATGAGACTTGCTCTTGCTAAAACTCCCTCACCCTGAGGCAGCAAATGTTTACTGAGTATCTGTAACTTCCTAAAGTCTGTACTAAACCACCAAAATATGGAGTATTAACAGTTTCCCCATCGAGCTGTACCATACTTCTCTTTTAAGTAATGAGCAGTATTTTGTCCTTTGTGGTCCTTAAAAGGTAATCACCTGAGGTGAACCTGTGCATAGTAAATGAGGACCATCCTCCATTAATGTGCCCAGAAAAAACAATAAAAGCCTGTCCAGGCGGGGATCGGCCCCCTCTCTGGGGCTCTCTCTACCCCTCTCACCCTCTCTCGCTTAGAGGGTGGCCATGCCATCCCTTTTCCTCCACAGGATTTCTGTACTCTGTGTATATTTGTATACTGCACCCACAACACCGGATCCTGTGGGCCGGGATCTGCTTCAATGGCCCCTAGCCCATAAGGCATAGCCCCTAAGCCATAGCCTCTAATCCCTAAGCCATAGCCCCTAACCCCTAAGCCATAGCCCCTAGCCCCTAATCCATACCCTCTAACCCATAAACCATAGCACCTACCCTTAGGTCATAGCCCCTAGCACCTAAGCTGTAGCCCCTAAGCCATAACAATAAGCCATACCCATGGCCCTAAGCCATAGCCCTAACACTAAGCACTAAACACTAACATGAAACCCTAACACTAACACTAAACAACCCTACACTAACCCTAAGCCCTGGCCCTGGGCCTGCCACTATCCCCTATCTCCTAGCACCTAGCACCTAGCCATGTGCCCTAAGTCCTGATCCCTAAGCCCTAGCCCCCCAACCCCTGTGCCCTAACCCCTGGCCCTGGCCCCTGACCCCTAGCCCCTAGCAGTAGCCCCAAGCTCCTAACTGTACCCCAGAGCCATAGGTGTCACCACAGCCCCTCAGCTGTAGCTGTAGACCCTAAGCTGTAGCCCTAGCCATACCCCCTAAGCCATAGCCCCTAACCAATAGCCTCTAACACCTAGGCCATAGTCCTGAAGCCATAGCAATAAGCCATACCCATAGCCCTAATCCATAGGCATAGCCGTACCATACCCCTGAGACATAGCCATAAGCCATAACCATAGCCATAAGCCACAGCCACAGTCCTAAGCCATAGCCATAATCCTAAGCAATACCCCTCAATCCTAGCCAAAGCCATAGCCATAATCCTAAGCAATACCCCTCAATCCTAGCCATAGCCATAACCCTACGCCATAGTCATAGCCATAGCCATAACCCTACACCATAGTTCTAGCCATAGCCATGGCCATTACCCTACAACATAGTCCTACACCCTACCCATAGGCATAGCCCTAAGCCATACCCCTACACCATAGCCATTGCCCTACAACATAGCCATAACCCTACACCCTAGCCATAATCCTAACCATTGCCCTACACCATAGCCACAGCTCTATGCCCTAGCCATAGTCATAACCCTAGACCATACCCCTATGCCATAGCCACAGCCCTAGAACATAGCCATAGCCCTATACCCTAGCCATAGCCATACCCCTGCACCATACCCCTAAGCCATAGCCCCACAACATAGCCACAACCCTGCACCCTAGCTTTAACCCTAGCCATACCTCTATGCACTTGCCTTAGCAATAGCCATGCCCCTATGCAGTAGCCATAGATCGACGCCCTATCCAAAGCCCTACGCCATACCCCTACAACGTAGCAATAGCCCTAAGCCATACCCCTAAGCCATAACCATAGTCCTAACCCCTACGACATTGCCATGGCCGTAGCCCTATGCCATTGCCATATCCATAGCCCTATAACTTAACCATAGCAATGCCCCTAGCCATTCACCTACGCCATAGCCCTACGCATTAGCCCTACGTCATAGCCCTAATCCTACATCACAGCAATATCCCTATGCCATAACCAGAACAAGAGCCCTAACCCATAGCCATAGCCCTAACACTAGACATAGCCCTACACATAGACACACCCCTAGACATATAGCAATAGACATAGCCATAGCCATAGCCATAGCCATACCCTTAACCCATACCCATAACCCTAAGCCATAGCCATAGCCCTAAACCATACACATAGCCCTAAGCCATACACATAACCAAAGACCCTAAGCCATACCTGTACCCCTAAGCCATACCCCTAAGCCATACCCATAACCCTAAGTCATAGCCATAGCCATATCCATAGCCACAGCCATAGCCCTAACACTTAATGCTAAGCCCTAAGACTGCACACTAACAATAACCCTAAGCCATGGTCCTCCAAGAGGCACTAGCCCCTATCTCCTAGCACCTACCACCTAGCCCTATGCCCTAACCCCTGGCCCTGGCCCTTAGCCCCTAGCCCCTAACCCCTATTCCCTAGCCGCTAGCTGTAGCCCCTAGCCATAGCCCCTACCCCTAGACATAGCACCTACCCCTACACATAGCCCCTAGCTGTAGCCCCTAGGCTATAGCCCTTAGCCGTAGCTCTGGCCATAGCCCCTAAGCCATAGCCTCTAAACTGTAGCCGTAGCTATAGCCATAGCCTCTAAACTGTAGCCGTAGCTATAGCCATATCCATAGCTTAGCCATAAGTCCTTAAACTATACCCCTAAGCCATAGCCGTAGCCACAGCCATAGCCATAGCCGTAACCATAGACCAAGGCCATAGCCACTAACCCATAGGCCCTACACCTAAACCATAGCCCCTAAACCACACCAATAAGCCATAGCAATAGCCCTAAACCACAGCCATACCCATACCCATACCCTTAGCCCTGAGCCATAGCCCAAAGCTATACCTATAGCCCTAAGATGTACCCATTGCCCTAAGCCATAGACCTCAGCCATGGCAATAGCCCTAAGCCATAGCTCTAACCCTTAGCCATAGTCATAGCCATACCCATAGCCATGGCCATAACGCTATAGCACAACCATAGCCCTATGCCATAGACCTACGCCATAACCATAACCACACAGCATAGCCATAGCCACAGTCCTATGCCATAGCCCTAAACTGTACCTATAACCCTAAACTGTACCCATAGCCCGAAACCATAGCCCTAAGGCATAGCTCTAACCCATGGTCATAGCCATAGCCCTACACCATGGCCATAGCCAGACCCCTATGCCATGGTCCTAATCATAGCCCTAGCCATTATCCTACACCATAGCCCTACACCACAGCCATAACCCTACTTCACAGCCATAGCCCTATCCCACACTCCTCTGCCATAGCCATAGCCCTCAGCCATTGCCCTACACCATAGCTCTAACCCATACCCACAGCCATATGCCATAGCTGTAGCCATAGCCTTGCACCATACACCCAGGCATAGCCATAACCCTACGGCACAGCCATAGCTCTACACCATAGCCGTAGCCTACGCCATAGCTGTAGCCTACGCCATAGCCATAGACATGCACCATAGCCATAACCCTATGCCATAGCCCTAGCCCTATGCCATAGCACTAAACCTAGACATACCCCTAACCCTAGACATAGCCATAGACGTGCCCCCAGACATAGACATAGCCCTACACATATAGCTCTAGTCATAGCCATATCCATACCCATAGCCCTCAGCCATAGTTCTCAGCCCTACCCATATCCTTAGCCTTACTCATACCCCTAACCATAAGCCATAGCCATAGCCATAACCATACCCATAGCCCTAAGCCATAGCCCTAAGCCACAGCAATACCCATACACCTAAGCCATACCCATTGCCCTAAGCCATACCCATACCCTTAAGCCATTGCCCTAAGCCATACCCACAACCCTAAGCCATAGCCATAGACATAGCCATAGCCATAACAATACACACTAAACCCTAACACTAAACCCTAACACTAACCCAAAGCCATGGCCCTAGCCCTGGCACTACCCCTATCTCTAGCCCCTAGCACCTAGCCCTGTGTCCTAGGCCCTAGTCCCTAAGCCATACTCCAAACCCCTGTACCCTAAACCCTGGCCCTGGCCCCTGGAATCTAGCCCCTAACCTCTAGCCCCTAGCCACTAGACATAGCCCCTACACATAGCCATAGCTATAGCCCCTAAGCTCTACCCATAGCCCTTAAGCCATACCCCTAGGCTGTAGCCATGGCCATAGCTATAACCCCTAAGCCATACCCATAGCCCAAAACCATAACCAATAGCTCTAAACCATACCTGTACACCTAAGCCATACACCTAAGCCATACCCAAACCCCTAAGCCATAGCCAAACCCCTAAGCCATAGCCATAACCATAGCCATAGCCATAGCCATAGCCCTAACACTAAACACTAACCCTAAGCCATGTCCCTGCATGAGGCACTAGCCCCTATCTCTTAGCACCTACCACCTAGCCCTATGCCGTAACCCCTGGACCTGGCCCCTAGCCCCTAGCCGCTAGCTGTAGCCCCTACTCATAGCCCCTACCCATAGACATGGCCCCTAACCATAGCTCCTAAGCTGTACCCTAGACCCTAAGCTGTAGCCCCTAAGCCGTAGCCATAGCCATAGACATAGCCAAAGCCATAGCCCCTAAACCATAGCCCCTAAGCCACAGCCATAGACCAATGCCATAGCCCCTACCCCTAAGCCATAGCCCCTAAGCCATAGCACCTAAGCCATAGCAATAAGCCATAGCAATAGCCATAAACCATAGCCATACCTAGAGCCATGGCCCTGAGCCATAGCACTAAGCTGTACCTATAGCCCTAAGCTATACACACTGCCATAAGCCATAGACCTCAGCCATGGCAATAACCTAAGCCATAGCTCTACCCATAGCCATAGCCCTACACCATGGCCATAGCCATAACCCTATAGCACACTCATAGCCCTATGACATAACCCTACCCCATAGCCGTAACCCCACAGCATAAGCATAGCCAGACTCCTATGCCATAATCCTAAGCTATACCTATAGCCCTAAACTGTACCCATAGCCTTCAGCCATAGCCCTAAGCTATAGCTCTAACCCATGGCCATAGCCATACCCCTATGCCATGGTAGTACCCATAGCCCGAGCCATTTTCCGACAACATAGCCCTACGCCACAACCCTACACCATACCCATGACCCTACTGCACAGCCATATCCCTATGCCACAGCCCTCCGCCATAGTCATAGCACTCCACCATTGCCCTACACCGTAGCCCTAACCCATACCATAGCCCTCAGCCATCGCAATAGCCCTAAGCCATAGCCCTAGGCCATAGCCATAGCCATAGACCTATGCCCTAGCCCTAGCCCTAGCCCTAGCCCTAGCCATTGCCCTAGGCCATAGCCATAACCCTCGCCCCTAAACCATAGCCATAGCCTAGCCATTGCCATGGCCATGGCCATAACCCTATGCATTTTACATAGCCATAGCCATTGACATTGCCCTATGCCATAGGCATAGCCATAACCCTATGCCATAGCTCCAGCCATACACCGTAGCACTAACCCTAGACATAGCCCTAACCCTAGACATAGTCCTAGACATGCCCCAAAACATAGGCATAGCCCTACGCATATAGTCCTAGTCATATCCATATCTATAGCCATACCCATAGCCCTCAGCCATAACCCTCTGCCACAACCCTCAGCCATAGCCCTCAGCCATAGCTCTCAGCCATAGCCATAGCCATAGCCATAGCCATAGCCATAGCCATACCCATAGTCCTAAAACATAGCCCTAAGCCACAGCCATACCCATATCCCTAAGCCATACCCATACCCCTAAGCCATAGCCATACCATAGCCATATCCCTAGCACTATACACTAAACCCTAACACTAACCCCTAACACTAACCCTAAGCCATGGCCCTAGCCCTGACACTAGCCCCTATCTCTAGCCCCTAGCACCTAGCCCTGTGCCCTAAGCCCTATTCCCTAAACCCTACCCAGAACCCCTGTACCCTAACCCCTGGCCCAGGTCCCTGGAATCTAGCCCCTAACATCTAGCCACTAGACCCTAGCCATAGCCCCTAGCCATAGCCATAGCTGTAGCCCCTAAGCTGTACCCATAGCCCCTAAGCCATACCCCTAAGCTGTAGCCATAGCCATAGCCATAGCTATAACCCCTAAGACACAGCCCGTAAGCAATAGCCCATAAGCAATAGCCCATAAGCCATACATCCTGATAACTAGGCCATAGCCCCTAGCACCTAAAGCATAGCTATAGCCATAGCCATGACCCTGAGCCATAGCCCTAAGCCATAGCCCTAAGCCATACCCATGGCCATAACCCTAGCCCTTACCCTGGCCAGCCCTAGCCCTAGCCCTAGCCCTAGCCATAGCCCTATCCCTAGCCAAGCCATAGCCCTAGCCCTAGTCCTAGCACTAGCCCTAGCTCTAGCCCCAGCCATAGCCATAGCCCTAGCACTGACACTAATCACTAAAGACTAACACTAAACCCTAACACTAAAACTAAACCCTAACACTAAACAGTAAACCATGACATTAAACCCTAATCCTAACCCTTGCCCTCACCCTTGCACTAGCCATAGCCCCAGCCCCAGCCCCAGCCCTAGACATACCCCTAGACATATAGCCCTAGACATAGCCATACTCATAGCCATAATGCTCACCCATACCTCTCAGTCGTACCCATAGCTCTAGCCCTACCCATAGACATAGCCATAGCCATAGCCATGACCCTAAGCCAAAGCCCTAAGCCATAGCCATACCCATAGCCCTAAGGCATAGCCCTAAGCCATAGCCCCAAGCCATATCCCTAAACCATACCCAAAACACATAAGCCATAGCCATACCCATAGCCATAGCCTTGGCCATAACCCTAACACTAAACACTAAACACTAACCCTAAGCCATGGTCCTGGCCCTGGTACCAGCCCCTATCTCCTAGTCGCCAGAACCTAGCCCTGTGACATAAGTCCTGTTCCCTAAGCCCTAGCCCCCCAACCCCTGTACCCTAACCCTGGCAGTAGCCCCAAGCTCCTAACTGTACCCCATAGCCATAGGTGTCACCACAGCCCCTAAGCTGAAGCTGTAGACCCTAAGCTGTAGCCCTAGCCATACCCCCTAAGCCATAGCCCCTAACCAATAGCCTCTAACACCTAGGCCATAGTCCTGAAGCCATAGCAATAAGCCATACCCATAGCCCTAATCCATAGGCATAGCCATACCATACCCCTGAGACATAGCCATAAGCCACAGCCACAGTCCTAAGCCATAGCCAAAATCCTAAGCAATACCCCTCAATCCTAGCCAAAGCCATAGCCATAATCCTAAGCAATACCCCTCAATCCTAGCCATAGCCATAGCCCTACGCCATAGTCATAGCCATAGCCATAACCCTACACCATAGCTCTAGCCATAGCCATAGCCATTACCCTACAACATAGTCCTACACCCTACCCATAGGCATAGCCCTAAGCCATACCCCTACACCATAGCCATGGCCCTACAACATAGCCATAACCCTACACCCTAGCCATAATCCTAACCATTGCCCTACACCATAGCCATAGCTCTATGCCCTAGCCATAGTCATAACCCTAGACCATACCTCTAAGCCATAGCCACAGCCCTAGAACATAGCCATAGCCCTACACCCTAGCCATAACCATACCCCTGCACCTACCCCTACACCATAGCCCCACAACATAGCCACAACCCTGCACCCTAGCTTTAACCCTAGCCATACCTATACGCCCTTGCCTTAGCACTAGCCATACCCCTATGCAGTAGTCATAAATCGGCACGCTAGCCACAGCCCTATGCCATACCCCTACACCATACCGATAGCCCTAAGCCATAGCCATAATCCTAACCCCAACTACATTGCCATGGCTGTAGCCCTAGGCCATTGCCATATCCATAGCCCTATAACTTACGCATAGCGATAACCCTAGCCATTCACCTACATGATAGCCATAACCCTACGTCACAGCCATATCCCTATGCCATAACCAGAACAAGAGCCCTATGCCATAGCCATAGCCCTAACACTAGACATAGCCCTACACATAGACATACCCCTAGACATATAGCCCTACACATATAGCCGTAGACCATCCCATAGACATAGACATAGCCATAACCAAAGCCATAGCCATACCCTTAACCCATACCCATAGCCCTAAGCCATAGCCATATCCATAGCCCTATACCATACACATAGCCCTAAGCCGTACACAAAACCGAACCCAAGCCATACCTGTACCCCTAAGCCATAACCCTAAGCCATACCCATAACCCTAAGCCATAGCCATACCCATAGCCATAGCCACAAACACAGCCCTAACACTAAACACTAACCCTAACCCTAAGGCATGGCCCTGCACGAAACACTAACCCCTGTCTCATAGCCCCTACCACCTAGCCCTATGCCCTAACCCCTGGCCCTGGCACCTAGCACCTATCCCCTAACCCCTATCCCCTAGCCGCTAGCTGTAGACCCCAGCCATAACCCCTACACCCACACCTGGCCCCTAGCCATAGCCCCTAAGTCGTAGCCATACCCCCTAAGCTGTAGCCCCTATCCAGGCTGTAGCCATAGCCCCTAAGCCGTAGCTCCTAAGCTGGAGCCATAACCATAGCCATAGCCATACCCCTAAGCCATAGCAATAGACCTAAACCATAGCCACACCCATAGCCGTAGCCCTGAGCCATAGCCCTAAGTTGTACCTATAGCCCTAAGCTGTACCCATTGCCCTAAGCCATAGACCTCAGGCATGGCAATACCCCTAGGCCATAGCTCTAACCCACAGCCATAGCCATAGCCATAGCCCTATGCCATGGCCATAGGCATAGCCCTAACCATTGCCCTATGCCATTGCCATAACCCTATAGCACAACCATAGCCCTATGCCATAAACCTACGCCATAGCCGTAACCCCACAGCACAGCCATAGCCACAGTCCTAAGACATACTCTTAAGCTGTACCCATAGCCCTAAGCCATATCCCTCAGCCATAGCAATAACCCTAAGCCATAGCCCTAGCCACAGCCATGGCCCTACACAATAGCCATGGCCACAGACCTATGCCATAGCCTGAGCACTAGCACTAGCCATTGCCCTATGCCACAACCCTATGCCATATCCATAACCCTCCAGCACAGTCACAGCTCTATGCCATAGCCATAGCCATAACCCTATGCCATAGCCATAGCCCCACACCATAGCCACAGACATAGCCATGGCCATAACCCTACGCCATTGACATTGACATGCCCATACCCATAGACATACCCCTACACCATAGCCATAGCCATACCATTACACCATACCCGAGGCATAGCCATAACCCTACAGCACAGCCATAGCCCTACGCCATAGCCCTACACCATACACCATGGCCATAGGTATAAACCTACGCCATAGCCATAGCCCTACGCCACAGCACTGACCCTAGACATAGCCCTAACCCTGGACATAGCCCTAGACATGCCCCTAGACATAGACAAAGCACTACACATATTGCCCTACTCATAGCCATATCCATAGCCCTCAGCCATAGCCCTCAGCCATAGATCTCAGCCATACCCATAGCTCTAGCCCTAGCCATAGCCCTAAGCCATAGCCATAGCCATAGACATAGACATAGAAATAGACATAGACATAGCCACAGGCCTAACAGTAAACACTAAACCCTATCACTAACCCTCAGCCAAGGCCCTGGACCGGGCACTAGCCCCTATCTCTTGGCTCCTAGCACCTAGCCCTGTTCCCTAACCCCTGACACTGGCCCCTAGCCCCTAAGACATAGCCACAGCCCCTAAGCCATATCCACTAAGCTGTAGCCATAGCCATAGCCATAACCCCTAAGCCATAGCCCCTAGCCCCTAATCCATAACCTCTGACATGTAAGCATTAGCCCCTAGGCCATAGTAATAAGCCATACCCATAGCCCTAAGCCATAGCCCTACCCCTAGCCATAGCCCTAGGACATAGCCATAACCCATAGCCATAGCCCTAAGCAAGAGCCCTAAGCCCTAGCCATAGCCATAACACTAAATACTAAACGCTAACACTAAACCCTAACACTAACACTGAACCCTAACACTAACCCTGAGCCATGGCCCTGTCCCTGGCACTAGCCTCTATCTCCTAGTCCCTAGCCCACAAACCCTGTGCCCTAAACCCGTGCCCTGGGCCCTAGCCCCTAACCCATAGCCCCTAGCCATAACCCCTAAGCTATAGCCATAGCCCCTAAGCCATAGCCATAGCCCCTAAGCCACAGACCCTAAGCCACAGACCCTAAGCCATAGCCTGTGGGGAACTGTTCTACACGTGGGAAATGTGGCTCAGCTCCCACTCGGAAAAGCCGAGGGGGAGCGAGGTTGGCGGGTAGGACCCACATCCATGGATAGGATCTCCAGTGGGAAATCAGGCCTGCATTGTACCTAGACTGCTACAAGACTTGCTCTTGCTAAAACTCCCTCACCATGAGGCAGCAAATGTGTACTGAGTATCTTTAACTTCCTAAAGTCTGTGCTAAACCACCCAAGTATGGAGTGGGACCAGTTTCCCCCTCAAGCTGTAACATCCTTCTCTGTGAAGTCATTAACAGTATTCTGTCCTTTGGGGTCCTTAAAAGGTAATCACCTGTGGTGAACCTGTGCATAGTAAATGAGGACCATCCTCCATGTAATGTGCCCAGAAAAAACTATAAAAGCCTGTCCAGGCAGGGATTGGCCTCTCTCTGGGGCTCTCTCCAGCCTTCTCGCCCTCTCTCACTTAGAGAGTGGCCATGCCATCCCTTTTCCTCCACAGGGTTTCTGTAGTCCGTGTATATTTGTATATTGCAGCCACATCACCAGATCGTACGGGACGGGATCCGCTTCAATAGCCCCTAGCCCATAAGCCATAGCCCATAACCCATAGCCTCTAACCCCTAAGCCATAGCCCCTAGGCCATAGCAACAAGGCATACCCATGGCTCTAAGCCATAGCCCTAAGTCATAGCCATAGCCATAATCCATAGCCAAAGCCAGAGCCAAAGCACTAACACTAAACACTACACACTAACACTAAACTCTAACACAAACACTAAACCCAAACACTAAGCCCTAACACTGGACACTAACACTAACCATAAGCCATGGCCCTGGCCCTGGTAATAGCCCCTATCTCCTAGCCCCTAGCCACTAGCCCCTAGCCCCTAACCCCTATCCCATAGCCGCTAGCTGTAGCCCCTAGACATAGCCCCTAAGCCATACCCCCTAACCCATAGCCATAGCCATAGCCATAACCCTATGCCATAGCAATAGCCCTAAACCACAGCCATACCCATAGCCATAGACCTGAGCCATAGCCTTAAGCTGTACCCATTTCCCTAAGCCATAGACCTCAGCCAAGGCAATAGCCCTAAGCCATAGCTCTAACCCATAGCCATACCCATAGCCCTACACCATGGCCATAGGCATAGCCCTATGTCATACCCCTAACCATTGAACTATGCCATAGCCATAACCCTATAGCACAACCATAGCCCTACGCCACAGACCTACACCATAGCCGTAAACCCACAGCATACCAATAGCCAGAGTCCTACACCATAGGCCTAAGCTGTACCTATAGCCCTAAACTCTACCCATACCCTTAAGCCATAGCCCTAAACCATACCCCTAGGCCATAGCTCTAACCCATGGCCATAGTCATACCCCTATGCCATGGTCCTACCCAAAGCCCTAGACATTATCCTACACCATAGCCCTATTCCATAGCCCTACACCATAACCATAACCCTACGACACAGCCATAGCCCTATGCCATAGCCCTCCGCCTTTTCATGGCCCTCCACCATGCCCATACATAAAACCCTACACCATACCCATAGCCATAGCACTATACCATAGCCCTAACCCATACCCATAGCCATAAGCCATAGCCCTAAGCCATATCAATAGCCCTAAGCCATAGCCATAGCCCTATACAATAGCCACTGCCCTACATCATAGCCATAGCCATAGCCCTAGGCATAGCCATAGCCCTATACAATAGCCATTGCCCTCCACCATAGCCATAGCCATCGCCATAGTCATAGCCCTATGCCATTGACACAGCCATAGCCATACCCTTACACCATACCCCGAGTTATAGCCATAACCCTACTGCACAGCCATACACCTACACCATATCCATAGCCATAGCTCTACACCATGGCCATAGCCCTACGCCATAGCCATAACCCTACACCCTACCCCTCACCCTAGCCCTAGCGTGAACACAAACCCTAACCCTATATCACGAACACGAACCATAGCCCAAGCACGAACCCTAACACGAACCTGAACCCTAACAAGAACCCGAACCCAAACACGAACCGTAGCCCGAACACGAACCCTAAAAAAAACCCTAGCCCTGACCCTGGACATAACATGAACACTAGCACTAGACCTAACATAAACCCTAGCCCTGGCCCTGACCCTGGCCCAGATCCCAGTCCTAGCCCCTACCCATAGCCCCTTAGCTATACCCATAGACCCTTAGCCATAGCCCCTAGCCATAGCTGTAGCCACCAAGTTGTACCCATAGCCCCTTATCCGTAGCCCCTAAACCAAAGCCATAGACATAGACCCTAATCCATAGCCACAGCCATAGCCATAGCCCTAAGCCATAGGCCCTATCCCTAAGCCATAGCCTCTAACCCCTAAGCCATAGCCCCTAAGCCATAGCAATAAGCCATACCCAGAGCACTAAGCCATAGCAATAGCCCTAAACCATAGCCATAGCCATAGTCCTGACCACAGCCCTAAGCTGTACCTATAGCCTTAAACCGTACCCATAACCTTAAGCCATAGCTCTAACCCATGGCCATAGCCATACCCCTATGCAATGGTCCTAACCATAGCCCTAGCCATTATCATACACCATAGCCCTACGCCATAGCCCTACACCATAGCCCTACACCATAGCCATAACCCTACGGCACCGCCATAGGCCCTATGCCATAGCCTTCCACCATAGTCATACCCCTCTACCATAAACATAGCCAAAACCCTATGCCATTGTCATACACCATAGCCCTAACCCAAATGCATGACCCCAAGCCATAGCCCTCAGCCACACAAATAGCCCTAAGCCATAGCCCTAAGCCATAGCTCTATACCATAGCCATACCCCTACACCATAGCCATAGCCATAACCATAGCCTTACACAATATCCCGAGCCATAGCCATGACACTATGGCACAGCCACAGCCCTACACCATAGCCATAGCCCAAAACCATAGCCATAGCCCTATGCCATAGCCATAACCATAACCTTATGCCATAGCCCCAGCCCTAGGCATAGACCTAACCCTAGACATAGCCCTAGACATGACCCTAGACATAGACATAACCCTACACATGTAGCCCTAGTCATAGACATATAAATAGCCATACCCATAGCCCTCAGCCACAGCCCTCAACCACACCCTCAGCCATAATCCTCAGCCATAGCTCTCAGCCATACCCATAGCCCTAGGCCTACTCATAGGCCTAACCCATAGCCATACCCACAGCTCTGAGCTATACCCACAGCCCTAAGCCAAAGAACTAAGCCATAGCAATAGCCATAGGCCATTGCCGTATTCATAGCCCTCCGCCATTTCCATATTCATTCCCTACGTCACAGCCCTAGCCATATTCATAGTCATGCACCCTAGACATATCCCTACTCCATAGCCATAGCCAAAGCCATAACCCTATGGCATACCCATCGTCCTACACCCTAGCCATAGCCATAGCTGTAGCCATATGTCCTAGGCATAGCCCTATGCCGTACCATTAGCCATAGCCCTACGCCATACACCTACACCATAGCCATAGCCCTAAAACATAGCAGTAGCCCTGCACCCTAACAATAGCCACAGCCATAGCCATAAACTGTACCTACAGACCTAAGCCCTACCCATACTCCTACGCCATAGGCCTCAGACATAGCAATAACCCTGACCCATAGCCATACCCATACCCATATGACATTGCCATAGCCATTGCGATATCCATAGCCCTACGGCTTAGGCATACCCATAGCCATTCACCTATGCCACAGCCCTACACCATAGCCCTATGCCATAAACCTACACCACAACCGTAACACTACACATACCCCTAACCCTAGACATATACCCCTAGACATATAGCCCTACACATAGCCAGAGCCAGAGCCAGAGCCCTAAGCCAGAGCCCTGACCCATAGCCATACCCATACACCTAAACCATTCACATAGCCCTAAGCCATAGCTATAAGACATACCCATACCCCTAAGCCACAGCCATAACCATACCCATACCATACCAATAGCCCTAACACTAAACACTAAACCCTAACACTAACCCTAAGGCATGGCCCTGCAGGAGGCACTAGCCCCTATCACCTAGCCCTGTGCCTAAGCCCTGTTCCCTAAGCCCTAGCCCCCAAACCATGTCCCCTAACCTCTGGCCCTTGTCCCTAACCCCTAGCCCCTAAGCCTTACCACCAACCCCTAACCGTAGCCCCTAGCCCATACCCCTAGCTGTAGCCATATCCACAGCCATAGCCCCGAAGTCATAGCCTGTAAGCCATAGCCCCTAAGCCATAGCAATAAGTCATACCATAGCACTAACACCAAACACTAACGCTAAACCCTAACACTAACACTAACACTAAACCCAACCACTAAAACCTAACACTACCCTTAAGCCATAACCCGGGCCCTGCCACTAGCCCCTATCTCCTAGCCCCTACCACCTAGCCCTATGCCGTAAACGCTGGACCTGGCCCCTAGCCCCTAGACCATAGCCGCTACCTGTAGCCCCTACTCATAGCCCCTACCCCTAGACATGACCCCTAACCGTAGCCCCTAAGCTGTATGGTAGACCCTAAGCTGTAGCCACTAAGCCGTAGCCATAGCCATAGCCCCTAAACCGTAGCCCCAAGCCATAGCCATAGCCATAGCCCTGAGCCATACCCCTAAGCTGTACCTATAGCCCTAAGCTGTACCCATTGCCCTAAAACATAGACCTCAGCCATGGCAATAGCCCTAAGCCATACTTCTAACCAATAGCCATAGCCATAGCCACAGACCTGCACCATGGCCATAGCCAAAGACCTATGTCATAGCCCTAACCATTATTGCCCAACGCCATAGCCATAACCCTATAGCACAACCATATCCCTATGCCACAGACCTACAACATAGCCGTAACCCTACAGCATAGCCATAGCCAGAATCCTACACCATAGGCCTAAGCTGTACCTATAGCCCTAAACTGTACCCATATCCTTAAGCCATAGCCCTAAACCATAGCCCTAAGCCGTAGCTCTAACCCATGGCCATAGTCATACCCCTATGCCATGGTCCTACCCATACCCCTAGACATTTTCATACACCATAGCCCTATGCCATAGCCCTTCACCATAGCCATAACCCTAAGGCACAGCCATACCCACCGCCATCGCTATAGCCAAAACCCTACGCCATGACCATAGCCATGACCATAGCCATCGCCCAACACCACAGCCATAACCCATACCCATAGCCCTAAGGCATAACCCTCAGCCATAGCAATACCCCTAAGCCATAGCAATACCCCTAAGCCATAGCCATAGCCTTATGCCATAGCCATAGCCCTACAACATAGCCATAGACATAGCTATACCCATAACCCTACGCCATAGACATAGACATAGCCACAGCCCTAACCCTATGCCATAGCCCTAGCCATAGACATAGAGCTAACCCTAGATATAACCCTAGACATGCCCCTAGACATAGACAGAGCCCTACACATATACCCTAGTCATACCCATATCCATAGCCCTACACATATAGCCCTACTCATAGTCATATCCATAGCACTCAGCCATAGCCACAGCCACAACCCTCAGCCATAGCCCTCAGCCATAGCCCTCAGCCATAGCTCTCAGCCATGACCATAGTCATAGTCATAGACATAGACATAGCCATACCCCTAACCCATAGCCACAGCCATACCATACCCATAACGCTAAGCCACACACATAACCCTAAGCCATAGCCATACCATAGCCATACCCCTAGCACTACACAATAAACCCTAACACTAAACCCTAACACTACTCCTAAGCCATAGGCCCTACCCTGGCACTAACCCCTATCTCTAACCCCTACCACCTAGCCCTGTACCCAAAGCTCTATTCCCTAAGTCCTACCCCCAACCCCTGTACCCTAACCCCTGGCCCTGGTCCATGGAATCTAGCCCCTAACCTCTAGCCACTAGCCCCTAGCCATACCCCTAGCCATAGCCATAGCTGTAAACCCTAAACTGTAGCTATAGCCATACCTATAACCCATAAGCCATACCCCATAAGCCATAGCCCCTAAACCATACACCCTAATCCCTAGGCCATAGCCACTCGCCCCTAAGCAATAGCTATAGCCATAACCCTAACCCTAGCCCTTGCCCTAGCCAGCCCTAGCAACAGCCATATCCCTAGCTCTAGCCCTAGCCATAGCCATACCCTTGCCATTGCCGTAGCCATGTCCATAACCAGACCCCTAAGCCATGCCATACCCCTAGGCCATAGCCCTAAGCCATAGCCATAGCCCTGACAGTAATCACTAAACAATAACACTAAACCCTAACACTAAAACGAAACCCTAACACTAAACACTAAACCATAACACTAAACCCTAATCCTAACCCTCGCCCTGGCCGTCACACTATCCCCAGCCCCAGCCCCAGCCCTAGACATAGCCCTAGAAATAGACATACCCCTAGACATATAGCACTAGACATGGCCATAGCCAACATGCTCAACCATAACTCTCAGCCATACCCATAGCCCTAGCCCTAGCCCTAGCCCTAGCCACAGCCCTAAGCCATAGCCATATCCATAACCCATAGCCATACCATACCCCTAAGCCCTAGCCCTAGCCAGAACACGAACACGAACACGAACCCTAACCAGAACACTAACCCTAACCAGAACACGAACCCTAGACCTAGCACAAACACGATACCTAGCCCTAGCCCTAACACGAACCCTAGCCCTGGCCATGTCCCTCTCCCTTGACCCTTGACCGCTGACCCCGGACCTGGCCCCAGCCCACACCCTGCTCTTACCCCTGGCCCTAGCCCCACCCGTACACGTAGCCCCTATCCATACTTGTAGACCCTAAGCCATAGCCTGTAAACCATAGCCATAGTGATAGCCCCTAAGCCTTACCCTGTAAAACATAGCCCCTAAGCCAAAACTTCTAATCCTGATGCCATAACACTAATCTATACCCTTAATCCATACCCCTAAGTCATACCCATGCCCCTAAGGCTTAGCCTTAGCCAAAGCCCTCACCCGTAGCCATGAGCCATAGCCCGGAGCCATAGCCAGACCAACACCCACAGCACTAAGCCATAGCCGTCAGCCATAGCCATAGCCGTAGCCGTAGCCCTACAACATTCCCATACCCGTAGCCTTACACTATAGCCCTGCCCAGAGCCAGAGCCATTGCCCTATGCAATAGGCCTACACCACAGGTCTATGCCATAGCCATGTCCATAGCCATAGCCCTACACCATATCCCTAACCCTAGATTTAGCCCTGATCCTAGACATAGCCCTACCCTTACACATACCCCTAGACAAACACATACCCATAGCCATATCCATACATATACACATAGCCATAGCCCTCAATCACAGCCCTCAGACCTCTCAGCCATACCCATATCCCTAGCCTTAGCCATACCCCTAAGCCATACCCCTAAGCAATACCCTAACCCATACCTGTACCCCTAAGCCATATCCCTAAACCATACCCAAAACACATAAGCCATAGCCATACCCATAGCCATAGCCTTGGCCATAGCCCTAACACTAAACACTAACCCTAAGCCATGGTCCTGGCCCTGGTAACAACCCCTATATCCTAGTCGCCAGAACCTAGCCCTGTGCCATAATTCCTGTTCCCTAAGCCCTAGCCCCCCAACCCCTGTGCCCTAACCCCTGGCCCTGGCCCCTGACCCCTAAGCCCCTGGCTGTAGCCCCTAGCCCCTAACTATACCACATAGCCATAGGTATCACCATAGCCGCTCAGCTGGAGCAGTAGCCCCTAAGCTGTAGCCCTAGCCATACCCCCCAAGCCATAGCCTCTAACACCTAAGCCATAGCCCTTAAGCCATAGCAATAAGCAATACCAATAGCCCTAAGCCATAGGCATAGCCATAGCCATGGGCCTGAGACATAGCCCTGAGCCATAGCCATAAACCATAGCCATAGCCATAAGCCATAGCCACAGCCCTAAGCCATAGCCATAGTCCTAAGCAATACCCCTCAACCATAGCCATAGCCATTCCCCTACGCCACAGCCCTACACCATAGCCATAAGCCATAGCCATAGCCATTACCCTACAACATAGCCCCACAACCTACCCATAGGCATAGCCCTACGCCATACCCCTACGCCATAGCCATGCCCTACAACATAGCCATAACCCTACACCCTAGCCATAATCCTAGCAACAGCCACACACCATAGACATAGCCCTACACCCTAGCCATAGTCATACCCCTGCACCATACCCCTCTGCCACAGCCACAGCCCTAGAACATAGCCATAGCCCTACACCCTAGCCATAACCATACCCCTACGCCATACCCCTACACCATAGCCCCACAACATAACTATAACCCTGCGCCCTAGCCTTAGCCATAGCCATACTTCTACACCATAGCCATAGATCAATGCCCCAGCCACAGCCCTACGCCATACCCCTATGCCATGGCGATAGCCCTAAGCCATAGCCCTACGCCATAGCCATAGTCCTAACCCATACGACATGACTATGGCCGTAGCCCTATGCCATTTCCATATCCATAGCCCTATAACTTACCCATAGCGATAGCCCTAGCCATTCACCTACACCATAGCCCTACGCATTAGCCCTATACAATAGCCCTTACACTAGACATAGCCACACCCCTAGACATAAAGCCCTAGACATATAGCCATTGCCATAGCCATAGCCCTAACCCATAGCCATAACCCTAAAACACAGCCATACCCATACCCATAAATGATACCCATAGCCCAAAGCCATAGACATAACCAATAACCCTAAGCCACACCTGTAGCCCTAAGCCATACCCCTAAGCCATACCCCTAAGCCATACCCATAACCCTAAGCCATAGCCATACCCCTAGACATAGCCACAGCCACAGCCCTAACACTTAACACTAAGCCTTAACACTGGACACTAACACTAACCCTAAGCCATGACCCTCCACGAGGCACTAGCCCCTATCTCCTAGCCCCTGTCTCCTAGCCCCTAACACCTAGCCCTGTGCCCTAACCCCTGGCCCTGGCCATGGCCACTAGCCCCTAGCCCCCAACCCCTATCCCCTAGCCACTAGCTGTAACCCCTGTCCATAGACCATGCCCCTAGACATAGCCCCTAAACTGTACCCATACCCCCTAAGCTCTAGCCCCTATCCAGGCCATAGCCATAGCCCCTAAGCCATAGCTCCTAAGCTGCAGCCATAGCCATAGCCATAGCCATAGCCCTAACCCATAGCAATAGCCCTAAACCATAGCCATACCCATAGCCGTAGACCTGAGCCATAGCCTTAAGCTGTACCCAAAGCCCTAAGCTGTACCCATTACCCTAAGCCACAGACCTCAGCCATGGCAATAGACCTAAGCCATAGCTCTAACCCATAGCCATAGCCATGGGCATTGCTCTACACCATAACCATAACCCTATAGCACAACCATAACCCTATGCCATAGACCTACACCATAGCCATAAGCCCACAGCACAGCCATACCCAGAATCCTACGCCATGGCCATGGCCATACCCCTATGCCATGGTCCTACCCATAGCCCTAGCCATTATGCTACACCATAGCCCTCCGCCATAGCCATAGCCAAAACACTACACTATACCCATAGCCATTACCCTACACCATAGCCCTAACTCATACCCACAACCCTAAGCTGTAGCCCTCAGCCATACCAAAAGCCCTAAGCCATAGCCCTAAGCCACTAACATAGCCATAGCCATAGCCATAGCCATACCCCTACACCATAGCCCGAGACCTAGACATAGACCAAACCCTAGACATTCCCCTAGACATAGACATACATAGACATGCCTACACATATAGCCCTAGTCATAGCCATATCCATAGCCATACCCATAGCCCTCAGCCATAGCCCTCAGCCATAGCCCTAAGCCAGAGCCATACCCATACCCCTAAGCCATACTCTTGTCCCTACGCCATTGCCCTAACTCATACACATACCCCTAAGCCATAGACATTGCCATAGCCATAGCCATGGCCATGGCCATAGCCATAGCCATAGCCCTAACACTACACACTAAAAACTAACACTAAACCCTAAGACTAACCCTAACCCCTGGCCCTGTCCCCTAGCCCCTTACCCCTAGCCCCTAGCTGCTAGCTGTAGCCCCTAGCCATAGCCCCTACCCCTAAACATAGCCCCCAGCTGTAGCCCCTAAACTGTTCTCCCTAGCCATAACTGTAGCAATAGCCCCTAAGCTGTAGGCCCTTAGCCATAGCCATAGCCCTAAGACATAGCCCCTAAACCATAGCAATAAGCCATACCCATAGCCATAAGCCATAGCAATAGCCCAAAACCATAGCCATAGCCATAACTGTAGCCCTCACCCATAGCCCTAAGCTGTACCTATAGCCCTGGGCTATACCCTTTGCCCTAAGCCACAGACCTCAGCCATGGCAATAGCCCTAAGCCATAGCTCTAACCCATAGCCACAGCCATAGCCATTGCCCTACACCATACCCATAACCCTATAGCACAACCATAGCCCTATGCCATAGACCTATGTCATAGCCGTAACCCCACAGCACAGCAATAGCCACAGTCCTAAGCCATACTCTTAAGCTGTACCCATAGCCATAAGCCATATCCCTCAGCCATAGCAATAACCCTAAGCCATAGCCATAGCCATAGGCATGGCC
This sequence comes from Desmodus rotundus, assembly GCF_022682495.2. NCBI lineage: Eukaryota > Metazoa > Chordata > Mammalia > Chiroptera > Phyllostomidae > Desmodus > Desmodus rotundus. The sequence goes on along the minus strand of NC_071393.1, from coordinate 137,361,930 downwards.
CTACACAATAGCCATAGCCACGGACCTATGCCATGGGCCGAGCACTAGCACTAGCCATCGCCCTATGCCACAACCCTATGCCATAGCCATAACCCTCCAGCACAGCCACAGCTATATGCCATAGCCATAGCCATAACCCTACACCATAGCCATAGCCCTATGCCATAGCCCCACACCATAGCCATAGACATAGCCATGGCCATAACCCTATGCCATTGACATTGACATACCCATACCCATAGACATACCCCTACGCCATAGCCATAGTCATAGCATTACACCATACCCCGAGGCATAGCCATAACCCTGCAGCACATAGCCATAGCTACAGCACATAGCAATAGCCCTAAACCACAGCCATACCCATACCCCTAGCCCTGAGCCATAGCCCAAAGCTGTACCTATAGCCCTAAGATGTACCCATTGCCCTTAGCCATAGACCTCAGCCATGGCAATAGCCCTAAGGCATAGCTCTAACCCATGGCCATAGCCATAGCCCTACACCATGGCCATAGCCAGACCCCTATGCCATGGTCCTAACCATATCCCTAGCCATTATCCTACACCATAGCCCTGCACCATAGCCCTACACCAAAGCCATAACCCTACTTCACAGCCATAGCCCTATCCCACACCCCTCCGCCATAGCCATAGCCCTCAGCCATTGCCCTACACCATAGCTCTAACCCATACCCACAGCCATATGCCATAGCTGTAGCCATACCCTTGCACCATACACCCAGGCATAGCCATAACCCTACGGCACAGCCATAGCTCTACACCATAGCCGTAGCCTACGCCATAGCCATAGACATGCACCATAGCCATAACCCTATGCCATAGCCCTAGCCCTATGCCATAGCACTAACCCTAGACATACCCCTAACCCTAGACATAGCCATAGACGTGCCCCCAGACATAGACATAGCCCTACACATATAGTTCTAGTCATAGCCATATCCATACCCATAGCCCTCAGCCATAGTTCTCAGCCCTACCCATATCCTTAGCCTTACTCATACCCCTAACCCTAAGCGATAGCCATAGCCATAACCATACCCATAGCCCTAAGCCATAGCCCTAAGCCACAGCAATACCCATACACCTAAGCCATACCCATTGCCCTAAGCCATACCCATACCCTTAAGCCACTGCCCTAAGCCATACCCACAACCCTAAGCCATAGACATAGCCATAGCCATAACAATACACACTAAACCCTAACACTAAACCCTAACACTAACCCTAAGCCATGGCCCTAGCCCTAGCACTACCCCTATCTCTAGCCCCTAGCACCTAGCCCTGTGTCCTAGGCCCTAGTCCCTAAGCCCTACTCCAAATCCCTGTACCCTAACCCCTGGCCCTGGCCCCTGGAATCTAGCCCCTAACCTCTAGCCCCTAGCCACTAGACATAGCCCCTACACATAGCCATAGCTATAGCCCCTAAGCTCTACCCATAGCCCTTAAGCCATACCCCTAGGCTGTAGCCATGGCCATAGCTATAACCCCTAAGCCATAGCCCATAAGCCATACCCCCTAACCCATAGCCCTGACCCATAGCCCTAAGCCATACCCATAGCCCAAAACCATAACCAATAGCTCTAAACCATACCTGTACACCTAAGCCATACACCTAAGCCATACCCAAACCCCTAAGCCATAGCCAAACCCCTAAGCCATAGCCATAACCAGAGCCATAGCCATAGCCATAGCCCTAACACTAAACACTAACCCTAAGCCATGTCCCTGCAGGACGCACTAGCCCCTATCTCTTAGCCCCTACCATCTAGCCCTATGCCATTACCCCTGGACCTGGCCTCTAGCCCCTATCCGCTAGCTGTAGCCCCTACTAATAGCCCCTAACCCTAGACATGGCCCCTAACCATAGCCCCTAAACAGTAGCCCCTAAGCCACAGCCATAGACCAATGCCATAGCCCCTACCCCTAAGCCATAGCCCCTAAGCCATAGCAATAAGCCAGAGCAATAGCCATACCCATAGCCATGGCCCTGAGCCATAGCACTAACCTGTACCTATTTCCCTAAGCTATACCCATTGCCCTTAGCCATAGACCTCAGCCATGGCAATAACCTAAGCCATAGCTCTACCAATAGCCAAAGCCCTACGCCATGGCCATAGCCATAACCTATAGCACACCCATAGCCCTATGCCATAAACCTACCCCATAGCCGTAATCCCACAGCATAGCCACAGCCAGACTCCTATGCCATAATCCTAAGCTATACCTATAGCCCTAAACTGTACCCATAGCCTTAAGCCATAGCCCTAAGCCATAGCTATAACCCATGGCCATAGCCATACCCATATGCCATGGTACTACCCATAGCCCTAGCCATTATCCTACACCATAGCCCTACGCCACAACCCTACACCATACCCATGACCCTACTGCACAGCCATAGCCCTACGCCACAGCCCTCCGCCATAGTCATAGCACTCCACCATTGCCCTACACCGTAGCCCTAACACATACCATACCCCTAACCCATAGCCCTCAGCCATACCCATAGCCATAGCCCTAGGCATAGCCATACCCCTACACCATAACCATAGCCATGGACCTATGCCCTAGCCCTAGCACTAGCCATTCCCCTATGCCATAGCCATAACCCTCCAGCACAGCCATAGCTCTATTCCATAGCCATAGCCATAGCCATACACCATAACCATAGCCCTATGCCATAGCCATACCCCTACACCATAGCCATAGCCTGGCCATAGCCATGGCCATGGCCATAACCTTATGCATTTTACATAACCATAGCCATAGCAATTGCCCTATGCCATAGGCATAGCCGTACAATGTAGCACTAACCCTAGACATAGCCCTAACCCTAGACATAGCTCTAGACATGCCCCAAGACGTAGGCATAGCCCTACGCATATATTCCTAGTCATAGCCATATCCAAAGCCATACCTGTAGCCCTCAGCCATAGCTCTCAGCCATACCCATACCCCTAGGCCATAGCCATAGACATAGCCATAGCCATACCCCTAACCATAGCCATAGCCATAGCCATAGCCATAGCCATAGACCTAACACTACACACTAAACCCTAACACTAAACCTTACTACTAACCCCAAGCCATGGCCCTAGCCCTGGAACTAGCCCATATCTCCTAGCCCCTAGCACCTAGCACCTAGCCCTGAGCCCTAATCCCTTGCCCTGGTCCCTAGCCCCTAGCCCCTAGCTGTAGCCCCTAACCTGTAGCCATAGCCCCTAGGCCATAGCCATATCCATACACATAGCCATAGGCCCCAAGCCACAGCCCATAAGCCATAGACCCTAAGCCAAAGCCCCTAGCCCCTAAGCCACAGCTCCTAAGCCATAGCAATAACCCATATCCATAGCCCTAAGCCATACCCATAGCCCCACCACTAATCACTAACACAAAACACTAAACACTAACACTAAACCCGAACAATAAACCCTAACCCTAACCCTCGCCCTAACCCCTAGCCCCAGCCCTAGACATCGCCCTAGACATAGCCATAGCCATAGTTATAGCCATACCACTCAGCCATAGCTCTCGGCCATACCCATAGGCCTAGTCCTACCCACAGCCCTAAGCCATAGCCATAGCCCTATGCCATAGCCATACCCTATGCCATAGCCCTAACCCTACACATAGCTCTAACCCTAGACATAGCCCTGAGACATAGCCCTAAGGCATAGCCATAGCCCTCAGCCATAGCCATACCCCTGCCATAGCCCTCAGCCATAGCAATAGCCCTAAGCCATAGCCATAGCCATATCCCTACGACATTGCCATCCATAACCTATGCCATAGCCATACTACTAGACATAGCCCTAACCCTAGACATAGCCCTAGACATAGCCCTAAGCTGTACCTATAGCCTTGAGCCGTACCCATAGCCCTACACCATAGCCCTCAGCCATAACAATACCCCTAAGCCGTAGCCCTAACCCATTGCCACAGTCATAGCCGTAGCCCTACGACATTGCCATAGCTGTAGCCCTAGCCATTGCTCTATCCCATACCCCTAGCTGTTGCCCTACACAATAGCCATTCACCACAGCCATAACCCGAGAGCACAGACATAGCCCTACACCATAACCATAGCCATACCCCTACACCATAGCCATACCCCCAGCCCTAGCCAAAGCCCTACGCCATAGATATACCCATAACCCTATGCCATAAACGTAGCCCTACACAATAGCTGTAACCCTAGGCATAGCCCTTAACCTAGACATAGCCCTACACATAGCCCTAGACAGAGCCCTCAGCCATAGCCCTCACCAATACCCATAGCTCCAGCCCTAGCCATACCCCTAAGCCATAGCCATATCCATAGCCATAAACATAGCCACAACCCTAACAGTAGACACTAAACCCTACCACTAACCCTCACCCATGGCCCTGGCCCTGGCACTAGCCCCTATCTCCTAGCATCTAGCACCTAGCCCTCTGCCCTATGCTCTGTTCCCTAAGCCCTAGCCATAGCCCCCAACCCCTGTTCCCTAACCCCTGGCACTGGCCCTAAGGCCCTAGCTGTAGCCCCTAGCTGTACCCCTAGCCATAGCCATGGCTATAGCCCCTAAGCTGTAGCCGCAGCCCCTAAGACATAGCCACTAAGCTGTAGCCATAGCCATAGCCATAGCCACTAAGCCATAGCTTATAGCCCTTAATCCATAGCCTTTAAACCCCTAAGCCATAGCCCCTAAGCCATAATAATAAGCCGTACCCATAACCCTAAACCATACTCATAGCCCTAAGCCATAGACCTACCCTTAGCCATAGCACTAGGCCATAGCCCTAAGCCATAGCCATAGCCGTAACCAAGAGTCCTAAGCCATAGCTATAGCCATAGCCCTAACACTAAACACTAAATACTAACACTGAACCCTAACACTAACCCTAAGCCATGGCCCTGGCCCTAGCCCCTATCTCCTAGTCCCTAGCACCTAGCCCTATGCCCTAAGTCCTCTTCCCTAAGCCATAGGCCCCAACCCCCGTGCCTTAACCCTGTGCCCTAGCCCCTAGCCCCGAGCAATAGCCCCTAGACATAGCCCCTAGACATAACCCCTAGCCGTACTCCCTAAGCTGTAGCCATAGCCCCTAAGCTGTAGCCATAGTCCCTAAGCCACAGCCTGTGGGGAACTGTTCCACACATGAGAAATGTGGCTCAACCCCCACTCGCAAAAGCCAGTGTGCAGCCATGTTGGCAGGCAGGACCCACGTCCATGCAAAGGTTCTCCAGTGGGAAATCAGGCCTGCATCGTACATACACTGCTATGAGACTTGCTCTTGCTAAAACTCCCTCACCCTGAGGCAGTTTACTGAGTATCTGTAACTTCCTAAAGTCTGTACTAAACCACCAAAATATGGAGTATTAACAGTTTCCCCATCGAGCTGTACCATACTTCTCTTTTAAGTAATGAGCAGTACTCTGTCCTTTGTTGTCCTTAAAACGTAATCACCTGTGGTGAACCTGTGCAGAGTAAATGAGAACCATCCTCCATGTAATGTGCCCAGAAAAACAATAAAAGCCTGTCCAGGCAGGGATCGGCCCTCTCTCTGGGGCTCTCTCTAGCCCTCTCACCCTCTCTCGCTTACAGAGTGGCCATGCCATCCATTTTCCTCCACAGGATTTTTGTACTCTGTGTACATTTGTATACTGCAGCCACAACACCGGATCCTGCGGGCCGGGATCCGCTTCCATGGCCCCTAGCCCATAAGGCATAGCCCCTAAGCCATAGCCTCTAATCCCTAAGCCATAGCCCCTAGCCCCTAATCCATACCCTCTAACCCATAAACCATAGCACCTACCCCTAGGCCATAGCCCCTAGCACCTAAGCCGTAGCCCCTAAGCCATAACAATAAGCCATACCCATAGCCCTAAGTCATAGCCATAGCCATAGCCATGGCCATAGCCCTAACACTAAACACTAAACACTAACACGAAACCCTAACACGAACACTAAACAACCCTACACTAACCATAAGCCCTGGCCCTGGGCCTGCCACTAGCCCCTATCTCCTAGCACCTAGCACCATGCCCTAAGTCCTGTTCCCTAAGCTCTAGCCCCCAACCCCTGTGCCCTAACCTCTGGCCCTGGTCCCTGGCCCATAGCCCCTAGCTCCCAGCAATAGCCCCTAGCCATAGCCCCTAGCAGTAGCCGTAGCTGTAGCCCCTAAGCCGTAGCTGTAGACCCTAATCCATAGCCATAGCCATAGCCATAGCCCCTAAGCCATAGCAATAAGCCATACCCATAGCCCTAAGTCATAGCCATAGCCATAAGACATAGCCAAAGCCAGAGCCAGAGACAGAGACAGAGCCCTAACACTAAATACTACACACTAACACTAAACTCTAACACAAACACTAGACCCGAACACTAAACCCTAACCCTAACCCTAACACTAAACACTAAACCATAACACTAAATGCTAACACTAACCCTGAACCATGGCCCTACCCCTGGCACTAGCCCCTATCTCCTAGCCTCTAGCACCTAGCCCTGTGACCTAAGCCCTGTGCCCAAGCCGTAGCCCCCAAACCCTCTGCCCTAAGCCCTGGCCCTGGCCCCTAACCCCTGTCCCCTAACCCCTGTCCCCTCACCCCTAGCCCCTGGCCCTAAGTGTAGCCCTAAGCCCTAAACCCTTCATCCTAAGCCCTAAACCCAGCCCCTGGCAACTTGCTCCAGCCCCTACCCCTAACCCCTAGCACCTACACCCACGCCCTATGCCATAGACCTCAGCCCCAACCCTAACCTACCTCTTACAGTAGCAGAATTTCTTCTAAGGGAGACTGCTCTTTTGACTGTCCTGTCGTGTTTCCCTTCTTTTGCCCCATGATCTCTTCCGTGTTAGTGTAAAGTGTGTAATGTTCATCTAACTAATTGTGTTGGTGCAACGCTTTCCTTACCTTTCTGAAGAGAATCCCACGTGGAAATGCTGTCAAGCATGCTGCTTGACATGTTCTTCCCAGTCGACCGCTGTAGAACTCAGAGGTCACAGACGTGGACGTAACCATCCTGGTGCAAATGACGTTCCATGATTCATTTGGGTACTTTGAGTGCGTCGCCCGTGGCCGCTGTGGCCTCACGTGGTCGATCCTCGGGCAGCGTCTCCCCTGGATGGCCGTCCACAGCAACGAGTCCATCCCAGGCGTGGGGAACCCTGCTGAGAGACATCTCCGACGGGAACCTGCAAGGCAATTGAGACACATCAGATCCCTAACAGCACCTCCTCCTATATACCACACATCTTTTCTTCCGTTTATTGGGCATTTTCACCCTTCTTGAAATGACAGGCCCTAATGTACTGAAAACTTGGCTGATCTTCATTCATCTTCCCTATCACGATGGCCATACAGACACTCAACACGTTTCAGAAGATTTCTTTATTTTCAGAAGCAGAGGAAACCGGCCTGAGGACGTGCCCACGAAAGCAAGCAAGTAAAATACTATCCGTTCTACCTTATTTTTTTATTGTACTTATTTTATTTCCTTTTTTAACCCGTGGTAGACAATAGGGAATACACTTTACTTTTCTCATTGAATGAGGAACATGCAACAGGCAACATGGACACAGCAGACTCTGTCATGCTACGAGCACACTTCCAAGAAATGTCACATCAAAAGAGTTTCTCACTGCTTCGGTCTTTATTCTGAACACCGATCACATGGTACCTACACAGTGCTAACATTTAGACGCTTCTAAATGCTCTTGAAAATGCCACTGCCATCCGAAGTCATTCATAGTCCACTGGAATCAAACACTTTTCCTGCCAACCTGCACTGAGATGTCATTCCCTGAAATGGCCACGAGGTGGCAGCACAGACCGACAGAGGCAAGGCATAGCCCATTATCGGCTTGGCAGAAAAGTTCCATTCCCTTTCTCAGTGACATGCGATGACGGTCACACTTTACATTTTCCAAGAAAAATTGGAGGGCACGACATTGTAACCATTCCATTCCACGGCCCTCTGTCATCTTTCAGGGAACTTCGCGTTCCATCCTCCTGCAGCACTGTTACCTGTAGGAGCCCAGAGCTGTTCCACAGACCTTCTGCAGTCTTCATGGAACCAGAAATTTCTCTCCAATGAGAGAAATTGGGGATACTGAACGAAATGGCCACGTGAACGTGCGAGGTCTGGGAAATACTGCAGATGAATTACGATGGCACGGCCAGGCTAGAAAACTTTTCCCTGGTCGCCAAAGACAAACGTGGGCTCTCACCTCATCCTGAAGCTTCAGAATCTTCTGCTAATGAATTCTGGATTCTTTCCCTCGGAGGGTGTTTTCAGGTGGTCTGACAGCAGGCAGTACCTGTTGCCACTAACCTGCTGGAATTCCACAGAGAACTCCTACTGCAGAACTCCATCTGCAATCCTGTTGGGAGCCGACCGACAGCCGACCCTTGACACAGTAGGGACGGATGAGATGCGTCTGCACAGCAGAGGCAGCTGTGGCTGGACTTCCTGTCTATCTCTTCTTGCATGCATGTCTTTGCTATTACTAGGTGGTGGGATTTTTGAGCACTTTTATTTCAGGTCCACTGATATGCAGAATTCCAAAGTAACTGTACAAAATAATTTCTTGGCCATAGAACAAAAGTCCCTTATAAGCCCTCCGCAGCCTACTTCTCCTACCTATTGGAAGATTAATATTAGACAATGGGCATGCCAGATTGCCAGAAAAATGGAGAAAAATTTTAATAGACATCCCCCTGAGTACAACCTTGGACAGGAATAATATTGTATGGAACTAGATAGCTAAAAGAGCAAGGAATATAGGTGAACTATTACAATTTAAGCATGACAGAACAAATACAAAGATCATCCCCTGAAAAGTGCATAAAGAAAGAACCTAGACGGGAAGATAGATGGCTGAGTTAGAAAGCCTAACCACATAGGCCCTTTAATAGTTCACATATAACTGCTGACTGGTCTAGCGTATCTTTTGACCTATATGCCAAAATATGAAAACTTTGTTAGACATCAAATGATCGATAGACATTGGAAACTTTGTAGATGTAGTTACTTGTGCTTGACTGATTGATAGCCCTCCAGGTCAAAATAACATTTGTTTAGTATGAGCAAATCTGTAGAACTTCCTGTACATTTTCTTGGAATTTCTCTATACACTTTTTCTGCTTGAGAAATCATGCCATGAGCCTATTCCTTTGATGTCATATAACAAATCCCTATAAAAATAAAGCATCATTAAACTCTTAGAGTTCGGTCACACCCACACGAGGCTGGCCGTTCTCCGGCATCAAAATTGGTGTCTGACCCCTCATTCTTCGCATGCGCCATCCATCCTTCGGGGACACTGAGACCCGCCAAGTCTGGGCCACAGCACGATCCACCACAAGCGCAACCTCACGTCTTTTGGATGAAGACCGCCCTTTGCAAGGGGGTGGTGCTGGTTCCTTTGTGTGCCCTCCATCTCTCCCATTCCACATTATTCTAAAATATCAATGATTCATCCCCTCACAACTCATTTGGGAAATGTAAAGCTTTCCTTAAGTTTCAGTACAGAATCGCATGTGGATAGCTGGTCTAGGTGGGTCCACCCTCCTCCCCCCTTTACTTCTGTGGAACCCGAACATATAAGTGATGGACCCGACTCTGCTACTGCAAATATCTTTCGATGCTTGATTAGGGTGCTTTGACTGTGTGGCCTGTCTCCCGTGTACCATAACGTGGTCTTCCCTCAGGGAATGTCTGCCCTGGGTGGCTCTCCCCTGCGACTGCTATGCCCCACCCATAGGACAAGTGCACACCAGAAATCTCTGGTGTGATGCCTCGTGAACCCCTTCAGATGTGTTGTGTCAGTCACACCGACGTCTCCGTACACACCTTATATCTTTCTTAACCTTACAATTGTGCTTCCCTTTCTTGAAATGACAGACCAAAAAGGGCCCAATACATACCTTATGTTATTCCATCTTCGCTGTGAATATGGCCACACACACATTCACCACTTGTGTTCAGATTTTTTTGTAACACGAGCTGGTATGACGGCTGTCACGGTGCAATCTAACAAAGCGGTTTTGAATGACATTAAGGAAAGGATGCATGACCAAACCAAGGAGATAGGGTAGGTGTGTGTCATAGTGGACGGCTGGGGACTGAACTGACATATTCACCAGACCTATTGAAGGCAGGCTTCAACCAGCATCACAGCCTTCAAATCCTACACAATATATTCTTTGCTCTCATAGCTCTTAAGCAACCATTCACACAGAATGGATGACGGCAAAGTTCAGTTGTTCGTGACTTCAGAAATAGGCTCCTATAGAAACTCCTAAATTAATGGCATTTGGAATTACAAAATACCTCGACACAGCTGATGGTAAAGATGCCCCGTATCAAAACTTGAGAAGGAAATCTTCACCCTTGATGAACACGTTGGAAGCAGAAGCTGGAAATGCACAACTTTTGCACCAGTGTGAAATATCTAAAGTGGTAAACTAAGTACAGAAAAATCCAAGAAACGAGCCCGTAGACATGTATGGAAGGGCATGTACATACAGTGATGGCCCTGATATTGTACTTTACTTTTTTGGATACCTCTTGGTGCAGCATTATGTATGAATTTTACCATCGCATTCTTTTAGAAATCTGCACCAAACACGGCGATGACAAATGATTTTTGACCATGCCTGAAACTTGTCAAAGCATCATACTATGCTGCAAAGCCACTTCAAAAAAAAAGGGTCACATCATACACTGTCATAGTTCCCTCTGCCCTTAAGCTGAACACCAGTCACAAGGTAACTGGACGGTGCTGCCATTGAGACGTTTTTAAATGTGCTTAGAAATACTAATGCCCTCAAAAGCCACTGATAGTCCACTGGAATCGACCTCTTTTCCTGCAGACCTACACTAAGGTGTGATTCCTGAAAATGACCACGAGAGGGCAGCAGAGATGATCAGATGAAACGCATATTCCACTCATGACTGGGCTGAAAGGTTCCCTGGTGTTTTGGCCTGAGATACAATAACAGGCATATATTTCATTTCCCCCAGACGACGTGACTGGAAAACGACCTCACTGTTTTCTCCACTGCCCTCTGCCACCTTTCAGGCGATTTCACCATTCCATCCTCCCACAACACTGTTCTCTTTCGGAGAACAGAATTCTTCCCAATGCCTTCGGCAGTCTTCCAGAGAATGGACATTTCTCTCCACTAACAAATCCCGAGAGACCAGACTCGATCGCCGTGCAAAGGCTCAAGGTCTGGAGAGCACTGCGGATGAACTACCACTGCATTCCCAGGCTGGAACCGTTTTTCCCTGATCAGAAAGACAAATGTGTGCTCTCACCTTCTCCTCAAGATATGTGTCTTCTGCTGACAAATTCCAGACTCTTTCGCTTGGACGGTGCTTTCGCTGGGTGCAACTGGGAGCGATACCTGTTGTCGGTAACCTGCTGGTTTCCCCAAGAGCTCCCACTGCCAGACTCCCTCCTCATTCCACCACAGAATACCATCACCTCTGATGGGTGACGACCACCCTTTAGAGAGCCTGCTGCTGCTGGTATTTTGTTCGCTCAATGTCTCCTATCACACCTTATTCTCAAATATCAACCATTCGCTGCACCCCCCTATATTGTCCTCAGAAGGTTTTCCTTATATTTCAGTAGATAAACGCTTCTGGAAATGTGATTGACAGGGGTCCCCCACCACCCTGCTTAACTTCTGTGGAACCCAAGTGTCAAAGTGATTAATGTAACCATAATGGTGCAAATGATTTTTGATGCTAGGTTAGGATAATTTCAGTATACTGCCTATCTCCCACATCCCATAACGCGGTCTGGACTCAGTGAATGTCTACCCTGGAGGACTCTCCACTGCAATTGATCTGCCCACCCATGGGGCGACTGGGTGAGGAAAATCTCTGGCATGAAACTCACAGTCCACTTCGGACACGTTCCATCACTCACGGCATCTTCCCCATACACACCACAGACCTTTCCTTACCTTACTGTTGCACTTGTACCTTTCTGGAAATGACAAAGCCAAAGGGGGCGGAAACGTGGCTCCTCTTCATGCGTCTTCAGCGGGAAAAGGGCCACACGCACTTTCTCCAGTTGGGATGAGGTTTTCTTTCTGGACGCTGATACGATGGCTGCCCCGACACAGTCTGACAAAACGATTTCAGAGGACATTAAAGGCAAGTATGAGAAAATGCGGACAGGGAATGGGGTGGCGGGGGGTGGCAGTGGAAGTGGGGTTGGGGACCTAACCGGCTTTTTGGCCCAATGGACTTTTTGGCCAGCCTGACTGAAGGCAAGGTTCAACGAGCAGCGCTGCCTCGAAACCCTATACGGTGTGTTTCTGCTCTCATAGCCCTTATGCTAGCATCCACACAGACTGCATGGGGACAACGTTCTTTGTTCGGGATTTCTGACACAGACTCCTACAGACGCTGAAAAATGAACCACTGCTACCATTAAAAAATAATTTCACGTGAACGACGCTACACATCCTACAGACCGAAACTTGAAAAGAAACCTTCACCCTTCGCTGAACACGTTACAACCAGAAACTGGAAATGGACGAGTTTTCCACCCATACGAGGAATCTAAAATGGTAAATGAAGTCTAGAAAATTCCAAGACACGAGCCTGTAGACATGTCCGGAAGGGAAATACATACTATAACAGCGCTGATATTTTACTTTACTTTCTTTGGTATCTCTTGGTGCAGCATTATGTATACATTTTACCTCCGCATTCTTTAAGAAAGCCGCAGCAGACAAACTGACGACAGATGATTTTTCAAGCACGCCTGCAACTGAACAAAACCTGACTCTACTACACGACAAAGCCAGTTCCAACAAATATCACATAAACCACATTCATCTCTCCCTTTCCCTTAACTTTAAAAACCGCTCTCAAAGTAACTGGACATTGCTGAGATGTACATGCTGTCAACTGCACCGTTAAATACCACTGCCCTGACAAGTCATTGAAATGGCACTGGAATCAAGCACTTTTCCTGCTGACCTACACTAAGGTGTCATTCCTGAAAATGGCCACCAGATGGCAGCAGACACTAACAGATGGGACGCATAGGCCAGGAAGGGCTGGGCTGGAAGGTTCCTTGGCTTTTTACCCTGACATACAATCACAGGCACACTTTTCATTTTCCCCAAACAACGTGACTGCACAAAGTCGTCACTGTTCTGTTCCGCTGCCCTCTGCCACCTTACAGGCAACTTCACCGTTCCATCGCCACACGAGATTGTTCTCTTGTGGATCACAGAACTCTTCCCTGTGCCTTCTGCATTCTTGGAGCGAATGGAAATCTCTCTCCAAAAAGAAAAATTCAGAAAGACAAACTAAACGGCTGTACAAAGGTGCAAGGTATAGTGGGCACTGCGGATGAATCAACACTGTGCGGCCAGGATGGAACCGTTTTTTCCAGGTCACCAAACAGAAACGTATGCTCTCGCCTTATCCTGAAGCTTACGTGTCTTCTGCCTGCAAATTCTGGACTCTTTCCCTTTGGTGGACCTTTCAGCTGGTCTGATGGGGAATGGTACCTGTTGCCAGTCACCTGCTAGTTTTCCACATGGAACTCCTTCTGCGGGACTCCCTCCAGATCCCAGCACATAAACGACCTGATCTCCTTTGGATGAAGACCGCCCTTTGGAGGGGGGAGTGGTGGTTCCTTTCTTTCCCCACAATCTCTCCCGTTCCACGTTATTCTAACACAGCAATGACCAATCCCCTACTCATGATTTCACCTGAAAACTGACCAGATCCCTTATGTTTCACCGGAGAAATGCATGTGGATATGTGGTCAAGAAGCATCCCCCACCACCCTGCTTAACTTCTGTGGAACAAAAAAGTCAAAGGGATAATGTAACACAGCTGGTGCAAACGATTTTCAAAGTCTGATTAGGATGCTTTCTGTACGTTGCCTGTCTCCCTGCTGTCACAACATGATCTGTCCTCAGTGAACGTCTGTCCTTTATGGCTCTCCACTGCACCTGGGGTGCTACACCCGTGGAGCAACTGCACACGAGGAACCTCCGGCATGACACTTGGCAATCCGCTTCTGACACGTGCCATCCTTCACAGCGCCTTCTCCATGCACACCACAGAGCTTTTTTGCCTAACCGTTGCGCTTCTACCTTTCTGGACGTGACAGAGCCTAACGTGCCAAAAACATAGCTCACAGTCATCCATCTTCAGTGTGAAAATGGACACACACATATTCACCAGTTTGGATGGGTTTTTTTACACACAAGCATATACGACAAGTCTCACAAAAGATTCTAAAATAATGGCTTCAAAGAACATTAAACACAACTACACGGGAACAGTCACTTCACAGGCAGGGGTGGGGGCAAAAAAACTTTGTGGCCACGCCGATTTCATGCAATATTCAACCAGCTCCAGAGCATCAAAATCCTACGTTCTTGGACCTCATAGCACTTAGGCTGCCATTCACTGAGGATGGATGACTAGAAGGTTCTGTCCTTCCGAACTTATGAAATGGACTCCTACTGAACCTCTGAAGTGAACCACCATTGGAATGACAAAATAACTTGACATGAAGGATAGTGAACATGCTCTGTACCAAAACTTGACAAAGAAGTCTTTACTCTTAAATGTTCAGGTTAGAAACAGAAGCTGGAAATGTACACATTGTGCACCCTTATGAGGAACCTGAAGTACTAAACAAACTCCAGGCAAACGGAAGGAAATGAGCCTGTAGACACGTCCGGAACAGCATAGACATAAAATACAAGCACGGGTATTTTATTTTTTTTTACCTCTTGGTGGAGAATTTTAAGTAAACTGTACCTGTGCATTGTTTAAAGAAGCTGCAATGGACAAAGCAAACGACAGATGAATTTCAGGCACACTTGCACTTATAGAAATCTGAATCTATTGCGCTACAGAGCGAGATCCGAAAATGTCACATAAAACCCGATTATTGGTCCCTGCATGGATTTCTGCAAACCGGTCACAAGGTAATTGGACAGAGCTGACATTGGGACGTTTTCAAATGCACTTGTAAATACCACGGTCATGAAAAGTCACTGATTCTTCACTGGGTTTGACCACTTTTCCTGCAGCCCTTCACTAGGATGTCATTCCTGAAAACAACCACGAGATGGCAGCAGATAACAACAGATGGAACATATAGCCTACTAATGGCCTGGCTGAAAGGGTCCTTGCCTTTTTGCCCCAAGATGCAATGACGGGCATGCTTTTCATTGTCCCCCCACAACATAACTGCACGATGTCTTCACCGTTTTCTTTCACTACCCTCTGCCACATTCTTGTGATTTCACCATTCCGTCGTCCCACAACATGGTTCTCTTTTGGAGCAGAGAACTCTTCCAGCTGTCTGATGCAGTCTTCCAGGGAATGGAAATTTCTCTCCATAAAGAGATATTCAGAGACGCAAACTAAATGGCCGTGAGAAAGAGCACAGTCTCTGATTACTATGGAGGAATCGGGACTGCACAGCCAGGCTGGAAGCATTTTCCCTGGTCACCAAAGAGAAATGTGCTCTCTCACCTAATCCTAACCTTCCGCATATTCTGCTGACAAATTCCAGACTCTTTCCTTCAGGAGGAGCTTTCAGTTAGTATGATGGGGAACGATACGTGTAGCCAGGAACCTGATGGCTTTCTGAAACGAGCTCCTACTGCAGAACTCCCTCCAGAATCCACCACAAGGCCATCATCACCTCCTTTGGACAAAGACCGGCCCTTGGAGGGACAAGTGGTGGTTCCTTTCTTTGCCCACCGACTCTCCCATTCCACATGATTCTCAAATAGCAAAGATCATCCTCCCCGCCCCAACACAGACTTCAGGGAAATGGAACGTTTGCCTCACGTTTCAGTGGAGAACCACTTGTGGAAATCTGGTCAAGAAGCCTCTGCCACCATCCGGCTTCACTCCTGTGGAGCCCAAACGTCCATGCGATTGACATAACCATGCTGGTGCAAACGATTTTCAAAGCCTGATTAGGATACTTTGAACATGTTGCCTGTCTCCTGCCTCCCTGCCTGTCTCTCAGTGAACGCCTGCTGTTGAGGGCTCTCCACTGCACCTGGTCTGCCTACCCCTGGGACAAATCTCCACTGTGAAACTTCACAATCCACTTCTGACACATTCCATCAGTCACAGCATCTTCTCCACACGCACCACAGATCTTTTCTTACCAGGCATGTGTCCTGACTGGGAATCCAACTGGAGACCCCTTTGGTTTACAGGACGGTGCTCCATCCAATGAGCCGTAACACCCAGGCACACATCTAGATTTTTTAAAAACTTGAACAGTCCCTTCTGATGAGAAGACATTCATAGAAATGGTACAATATAAAAAATACCAGAGAAGATGTTCAATGGCTATATCACGGCACACTACCCCTTCCCAGACACTACAAAGGCTGTACTGAGAAAAACAAACTGAGAAATGTTGATGACCAAAAACAAAAATTAGGATGATTGACCATTTCTTTCGTGAATGTAAAATATTATAGACCTTGTATCAAATGGTTGGACATTTCCTCCAAAAAATGATACTGTGTTCAATAACTCTACTTCAAAATATATAGCTGAGAAATTGAAAACAGATGTTATAACAAACTTATACAGGATTATTCATAACAGCACTGTTAACAACTGAAACATGGAAAGTATTCAAATGTCCATCCACATATAAATGAATAAACAAACTATGCTTATTCTGTCATGGAAAAGGGATTGGACCCAAAGGGGGTTTGCCCTGGAAAGGTCTCATGTGTGTAGATTCTTCACTTCCTGCAGCACAATTGCACAACACAAAACCAAGGAATTTGAAGCGTTTGTACATTAAATCTAAGGACAGTGAAGCAAAGAAAGGGCTTCAGAGAGAAGAGGCACAATCACAGCAACAAGAGTGAGCATAGGCGGAACTGCTTCTTGGGAAACGGAAAAGTTAGACACAAAGAAGGCCCTTGGAGACAGGATCAGGGGTGAGCCCGGGACGAGCTGCTGCTGCCCACGGCTCCCCTGGCTGCGAGTCTCCTGGGGACCTTTGGAGAGAAGGAGAAACAGAGCGAAGATATGCAGCAAAGAAGAGAAGGGAAGGCGCACGTGTGCTCAACAAACAGTGCATGCTGGGTCCTTTTTTAAGGGTTTTACCTGTTTTCTAACATTGAGGACTTTACAGGAGGTCTTAGAAGACCAATCTGCACACAGTACTCTGACTTCCAGGGCTGTCCTTTCATGTGCTCATGCAACAAAATGAGCACACGGACTGATCAGGGTCCTTCTCTGGTGATTTCTCCCTCAGAAAAGTTACCAGAGAAGGGCTGGGACTGCGGTGGGTCTTCCCCTGGGTGGTCTGCAATGTGTACACCATTTTTCTCAAATATCCTTGGTTAGGGAAGATAAGATCCTCATATTTATTACCGGGCTATAAATCATTGCTGTTACTCTGCTATCAAACTCACTTTTCCCATTCCACTACCAAGGAATTTCTCTACCTTTTTTACTAACCTGCCTCGACTCCATTCACTTGAGGATTCATTTTAGCATTGCATCGAACACAATGATCGTCCGTTGACAGACACCAGACACCAGAGCCAAACTCAGGATCCTGGACCCAGACCTTTGACTCTGAAACCTGGACCCTGGAGCGGACCCAAAACAACCAACACTCCAGGCCCAAAGCCCCAAACTCAGAGCCGTGTGCCCTCAACTTAGCCAGACCGTGAAGTCTGAAGGCCAAACACCAGATGCCAAGAACTGACATGGGACTCTTCATGCCAGACTCCACACACCAAAACCAAAAGCTTCATCTGCACGTGGACCTCACATGCGAGCCCAGGACACAGAGCCACAACCTAAGAGGTGCGAGACCGCAGACACACAACTGAATGCATTTTGACTCTGAAGCACAGGCCCTGGACACAAGACGCAGATCGATAACCAGGATGTCATGGCCAGAATTTTGAGTTAGGGCCAGACACCGGGCCCCGGTTGCCAGATGCCACCGGCAGAAGCTGAACCAGATGCTCCCATTGTAAACAACGCTGCCATTCAGTAAGATGAAACCCACGTCTCTCCAAATGCAAACTTCAGACTTTTACCAAACCAAGCAGCGATAGGCCAAAAGACAGAGCAAACAAAAAGGATGCTGACCTTGCAGGGCAGACGTCCATGATCTCTCACTTCCAACAGGTTCAGGAGTTAGCATTGTCTCGCCGTTCATTCCTCACCGGCAATTTTTCAAAACTGTGGGGGATTAAAAAGCAATTATTTTCCTCAAACCTTGTCGGCTCTAACACATGTGGGATAATAATCAAAATAACATAATCTGATCAATACAGGATATTCCACATTTCATATATGCATGAGCACAAACGAAGACCAGACAATGAGGTGATAGCAGGGATAAAGGACATTTGGGAGGATGGGGAAACAGGGTCTTATAGAGGTAAAATGGGTGATAGGTAATTGATGAAAAGTGCAGCATTCGTGGAATGTGACTTTTTGGGAGGCAATCCTACAAACTACTCAACACAAGAGAAACTAATAAACTCTTCCAAATTTCATGACTGTGATCACTCAGTTGAGAAGAGGTTACTTTGCTAAACTTGATAAATCTTGTGGCAACAGCAGCAGACATGGCCTGAGAGAGCGACCGCCTGCCAGCAGGGCCTTGCACTGTGCACAGGCGGTCAGAGGACTGACTGTCCTTGTCCAGTGCAATGCGGACCATCCTCCTCTGCCTGCAGCCAGCAGAGGGCAGAGGGTCCCGCGAGTGCAAGGCACGTGACCCCGAAGCCACAACTGAGAGGCGAGCCACGGCCACACCGGTGGGATGATGAGATTTGTCATCTCACCTGACACATGAGATGGCAGCAGAGAGACACACTTGGGACAATTTTCAAAGGGAACATCCTGTGCAAAGGCGAGTTTTAACAAATTTCAAAGGACTGAAATTGTATACGGTATGTTTCTTTCTGTCGTTGCTGTTAATATAGAAATCAGGAACAAAAGGTAACTAGTATGGCCTGATACTTAAAAGTAACTACATACACGTCTCAGTAACATTGCAGTCAACATTCATTGATGTTCTAACTACACTCAACCACTTTTCCTGCTCACCTACTACTAACATGTTATTCCTGAAATGCCCACGAGAGGGCAGCAGAGATGCACACTTGGAACACTACTATTTGCTTGGCCAAAAGGTTCATTCGATTTTTAGGTAAAGACACAATGAAAGAGACGTTTTTCGTTTTCACCAGTAATCTCATTCAACAATGTATTCACCATTTTGTACCACTATTCTGCAATCTTTCAGGAATCTTCATAATTCCATCTTCTTGAAACTTTTTATCTTTTGGCCAAGCTGATACAAAGCCAGTTTCAACCAGCATTGCAGCACTGACATTGTATACAACGTTTCTCTGAGTGCTCCTATTGCACTGAAGCTAGAATTCACTACAAATGGGTGACTGGAAAGTCCTTACGTTGGGTAGTTAGGGAATACACTCAACAACCTCAGAAATAAAGCACAATTTCAATTACAAGATAAACTGAATGGTGATAAAGATACTGCATACCAAGACTTATGGAAAACATCTTCACCCTTAAATACACAGTATCAAATATAAAAGCTGAAGATATACAAGATTTGTGCCCATACTTAGAATCTAAAATAGTACATTAAATCTAGAAAAGTAGACAGAAATGTGCACATCGACATATCTGCAAGTGTATATACATAAAATGAAAGCACTTCTTTTTAACTCTTGGGGTAGTATTTTGAAAATTTTTTTCCTCGCTGTTAAAGTAAGCACCAACAAAGTCAATTAAAAATGCTTTTCAACCACACTTGGAACTTTTTTTAAAAAATAACTACAGTGAGCTATAATCCAGGTTTCAACAAATGTCTCACAAACTATTTATTGCTCTCTTTGCCATTGATCTGGAAACCAGTCACAAGGTAACTAGAAAGTCCCTGTATTTAGATGTTTTAAAACACACTTCTAAATCACCTTCCCAAAATAAATCACAGACTGGAAAATAATTTACGTAGAAAAATAATAAAAACCCTACATACCAAACCAAGATCTTTCTGCTCTCAAAAATGATAAAAGCCTCAAATTGTTTCTTAACCAAAGGTGACTTTTGCCCCCAAGGGGGCTTGAGGCAATGTGCTGAGTCATCCTAGATTGTCCTGAGAGGAAGGGAAGCCAGGGTGTGGGCAGTGAATAGAGGTCATGGATGCTAATAAGCACCTAAAATGCAGAGGACAATCACCCAGGAGAAGGATTTATGTGGCGCCAAAAGGTCCATAGTGCTGAGAATGACAAGACTCCATTAGAATACAAACAGCATGTCCCTTTGCATCCTATGTCTGAAATGCTGCCTTTCTTGGAACAGGAAGCATGGAAGCTAAAAGTTAAAGAATAAAAAAGGCCAGCCATCTGACAAATGTCGGGGAGAAGTGTCCTAGACAATAAATCGGGAGGCAAAGGAAGACCCATCCACTTAGGAGACCAAATCACACTGTGATTAAACACAGTACTCACTTGAGGATCCCTGCTTCTCTCCACTGCTCCTATGTCACCGTAATAACTTCTTCATAATGTCAATTAGAACAAAGATTCTTACTCTGTTAGATTCCACATTTCACCATCTCAAGTTTTCCTCTTTCAAAATGTGGACGTTGGCCACACTCTGTGTTCCTCAGATTACCTCCCCGGGGCACATTCCCTGTAACAAAATACTTCTGATTTCTAGAACACCATGCTTCCAGGCCCCAAACTCATTTAAAATGCTAAGAAGGATGTTACTATTTTATTGAGTATGTATGACTAACAAAGAAAATTTTTCTGTCTCCTCACATTCCCTCACTTCCTGTGTTCTTTCAGGCTTTAACTATTTCTAAGTCACCTACAGCTACAACCATTTAACGATCATTATTGCATGAGAGCATGTTTACCTTCGTAACTCATGAGAATTGATGAAAAAGAATCACAAATAGAATTTAGTGCAGTGATGGGAAAATAACATGCAGAAATAAATATGTAGAAATAGTAAATTAAATATATAATTTTTTAAAACGACTTTAAAAAACAGGTAAAAAAACAACAACCTGGGAATAAACTTAACAACGACATACAGGATCTGTATGAATGAAATTGAAAATTGCTACCCAATAACAGAAACTTTAGCAAATGGAAAATATCATCTTGTTTTGGGGTTAAAAATGGGTATCATTGTATATCCATAGACCAAAGTTATCTATAACTGAAATATACTCTAGATAAATATAGAAAAGTGGTCCCACAAGAAGTGGTCAGCTAAATTGGGACCTGAGACATGTACCCCAGAAACAGTCTGGCCCCCTTTTCTGCTCCCCATAGGGTGGCTGTATCTACCTCCCAACCCCCCTCACCTCATAGCCCCTACGCAGCTCAGCTCCTGTCCCTGGATTGCGTTGCTTGCATCAGCTTAGGCTGTGAACAACACCTCGGGACCACAGTGACCAGCAGCCACCGGCAGCCCGCAGCACCTAACTTCCAGCGCGCGTGCTTGCTCATCTCTCCACCAGAATTGCGAGCCCCTCACGCCCCTCAGCCTAAATTTGCCTCCCACCAAGCCCCACCCACATCTGCGGCCCCCTCTCACCTCCAGCCCAGTCCTGCCTCTGACCTCAGACAGGCCCCGCCCCTCATCTGTAGGTTTCATTTTTAGTGGTCCATTTCAACCAAAACAGCCAGGAATCAAGTATACTTGTGAACATGCTGTTTAATGAAGAAATACATTAATAGTATGTACTTTATAAAATTAAGGACAACTCTGAAAAAGAACTTGTTCAGACAATAAAAAGACAAGACACAAACTGGAAGAACATGTCAATTACCTAAACCATAGGGTGAAAGAAGATTGAAAGTGAAAGAATGGGTACAGATACACAGGATGCTGCAAAAGCAGCTTTACAGTTGTTCACATGGAAAATAACATCATAATTATTAAATAATAAGGCAACATTAAGCTTGGTCTCTCTAAACCTGCTTTTGCCCACCCTGTATTATGGAAACATAAACCACATGAAAATTACATAATAACATGCAGTAGACTTGAAAGTAAAAAGCATGACTACAGAGGATAAGTACTTCCTATAAAAAAGTTTAATTTACCCGGAAGATCCAAATTCACCATGTACTTAATGTCATAAACTTAAATTATATAGAACACAGACACAAACAAAAATTTATAATCCTAATAGATTTAACAAACCTATCTCATCAGGAATACAGCATTCCTCTTTCAGAAACAAGAGACCACCTCAAAAAATTCAATGAGAATATGAGAAACACCATGAGCAGCAAATTACGTTCAACATTCACAGATAACCGACTATACACAGCTTTTCCTGCTGGCCGGCCCTGAGTTGTTATTCCCAAAATGACCACGAGATGGCAGCAGAGATGCATGCTTACAACGTTTTTTACATTGACCATATTGTAATGAAGTTTTAAAAAAATTTCCAAGCATTGAAATTACATGAAGTTTCTCGCTCTCACTGTAGATAATTTAGAAGTCAGTTGTAAATGTCACCAGAAAATTCTTACACTTACAAGATATGAAATACACTTCTAAATATCCCTCTAAATGAATCACAATTGAAGTTAAAAAATCATTCCAACTGAGTATTTAAAATCATGCATTAAAAATGTATGTGAAAACACAGTGAAAAATCTGCACATTAGTGGGAAACAGTTGGAAATTCACATGTTCTGTATCCATATTACAAACCCAGAAAAATAAATTAAATCCAGAGAAAGTAGAAGAATGGAAATAGGCAAGGAGAGATGTCTGGAAGGGTATATAGTTAAAACAATAGCAGTTGTTACCTGTTTGGGTAGTATTTTGAATTAATTTTTATTTTTCTCTATAATTTAAGTAAGCTGCCACAAAAAAAGGCAGTCTCAGTTTGGGTAAAGAGAGAGAGAGAGAGAGAGAGGGAGGGAGAGAGAGAGAGAGAGGGAGAGAGAGAGACAGAAGGTAAAAGAGGAAAACTTGGCATAATTTAAGAATAAAAATAACCTACACAGCTCTGGTGACAACACCAGAGGCCTTTTCTCTGCTCACCCAGCCCGATCTCCTCACTAGGAGGGACCCTTTTTCCAATGTGCGTTGCTTTGTTTGCAAATGCAGCCAAGCAGAGAGGAAATGACAGGACCAGACCAGAAAGAGCAGAGAAACGCTGAGCAGCACAGGGTGAGGGGGAACTTGCCCCGGGGCTGCCTCACTTCAGGGCCCCCTCACAACCATGATGCTTTCACAACTAAGCAGCAGCACCACTGGGCTGACCCACAGAGGTGCTGCCTTATGATTCACCTGGAACAACCGAGCTTTCTAACAGCCTTGCTGCGCTCACAACCATTACTTTCAAAACGGAGCTATTTGCACTACATAACGTTTCCTTCTTCCCCACACCCCAACTCCGGAACTCCTGCTGGCATTGAATTGGAGCCAATGAACATCACTTCACAGATGCCAGATGCCACAGACAGACTCAGGACAGAACACAGGCCCTTGGGTCCAAACCTGGACCCCGGAGCAGACCCAGAACCAAAAGCTGAACCCCACACCCCGGCCCCAATCCCAAAACTGTCCCTACAACCCAGGTCAGATCATGGACCCTGAATGCCAGACACTCAACACCAGAGACTGACAGGGAACCCTGGACACCAGGTTCCATACATCAGACCCTAGAGCCAGAGCTGCACCAACATCAACAACAAACACCAACTCAGGACATGAAGCCACACCATAAGAGACTCCAGATCCCAGACACACAGATTCAACCTCAGGCCACAGACCCAGGAAACAGAACCCAGATCTGTAACCAGGACCCCACAGCCACACTCCAGGGTTACAGCTGGACAATGGAGCCCAGTTGCCAGATGCAGGAGCAGAACCGAGTCCTCACAATGTAAACAGAGCCAGGAGCCCATAAAAAACATTCCTGAATCTCTAACTCCAAGCAGCTGGCCTCAGAAACAGGTTTTCATGCCAATGTAAGTATACAAGAGAAGAAAATAACTCCCAGCACTACTAAATTATACCAAGCCCTGCAGAAATAGACCAAAAAGGCTGACAGAGCAAAAAATAATAATAATGCTTACTTTCGCCAGGAGATGTCCATGATCTCTCAGAGACTACACTTTCCAGAAGTTACTGTCCCAGCCATGAATGTCACATGGCTGGATAACCAAACCTGTGGGGATTAAAAAATTATTTTTTATCATACCTTCTACATTCTCACAGCTAAGATGACAATCAAATCAAATTAATCTGATTAATGGGAGGTATTCAATGTCTAATACATGGACAAGGGGAATTCACATTCAAATGAATACCAAATAAATTGAGGTGATATTGGGTATATAGGGTATTTTGGAATATGGAAGAACAGAGTCTTAGATTTCAATGGTGAAATGGGGGACATGCAGCTAATTTAGGAAAAAAGCCAGCATACCTGGCAGGTTGATTTCTGTTCGGCAACTCCCAAAACTTTAAGACACGAGAAGACGGTAAGAGGGTCAACAAGCTCTTGCTAGGAGTGTCACTGTCTGAAGCTGAGGTGATGGTGCTGAAGCTCTCTTCCTAAACCAAACTGTGGCCACTAAACCTCTTAGGAAGAAATGAGATGACAATCCTAAGTAATTTCTCAGTCTTCCCTTTCTTTCAGCAATAATCGCGCCTCAGATAAACCTCATTGGCTACGATACTGCCACTGCGCAAAGCTCACCTTCCCTTCCTTAACAGCCAGTTTAAAATCAACGTGCCAAGTGCAAAATGTTAGCCCTCTTCATTGTCACCTTTGAAACTTCAAATACAAGTTGTATATCCACAAGCTACATTAGAACGTTGTTCCATATTTCACTGATATAACCATTCTGTTCTGAGAATAAGTTACTTTACTTAAATTGTTACATCTTTCTTAAGTAAATGGTGACGTACACTTACTCCCCAAATTCACCTCATATTAAACACCTGACTGCTTGCTTACCTGGTGGGGAAACAACCTTTCTTGTGACCTCAACTATCTTTGGGCTGGTCTAATAATCCAACAGGTATGACACAGGTTAGCAAATGAAAATGGCCAAATGTAAGATATGCATAGGCGGGAGAACCTCACTTACAGGAGAGAGTCAGAAACCCCACACACAGAAGAGCATAAATGAGACAGCGATGATGTGAGGTGCCGTGGTTATTTTCTATGATAAAAATATCTCCTTACATATGTGGGAAAATATTTGTGATATAATACAAGGTGCTGGAACCACTGAACGGGAAAATTATTGGGCCCCCTACATGACATCCTCCACCAAGATCAATTCTTTAATTGATTTTACCATCCACTCATAACTAACATAAAACAGAGCTATCTGAAACATACCAAGAGATCTAAAGTGAAAGAATGGGGAAAATATAGTACATGAACATTAACCAAATCAAAATGATATCACATATAGTAGACTTGGAGGCAAAAAAAACCCCAAAACCCCACTACATATAAAAAGGAGTACTTCATATCAGTAAGTTCAATTTATCAGTTACTTTCAAATTTTTATTCACTTAATAACATAAATTCAAAATTATATAGAACAGAGCTACAAAGAAAAATAGACTAATAATTATTATAGGAGATTTACCAAAACTCTCTCTGTTTCAGAACCAATGAAGCCCACAAAAATATAGTAAAAAATATTTTTTAAAAAACCTGAGAAACAAATTGCATTCAATGTGCACAAGTACTTCGCTTCACCCCAAAACTGCAGATTACAGATGCTTTCCAAGGACCACGGAGACGTTTATAAAAACTGACCATATTGTAACATAAAGCAAGTTCCAACAAATTTTAAAGGACTGAAATGTGTTTGTGTGTGTGTGTGTGTATATACACACACACATATTTCTTGCTCTCACTGCCATTAATCAAGAAATCAGTAACGAGATAACTAGAAAGTACTTACATTTACAAATTACGAAATACACTTCTAAATGACCACCCCAAAATAAATCACAACTGGATTTAGAAAATAATTTGCATGGAATGATAGTAAAACCACACACCTGGGTACATCATCATTAAGTTACCCAACATTAATGATAAAGAGATAATCTTAGAAGCAGCAACTGAAAGGAGAGATTTACCTACAAACGGGTGCCCATAATGCTATCAGCTGATTTCTCAAAAGAAACCTTGCAGGCAAGAAGGGGCTGGAAAGAAGTATTCAAAGTCATGACAGGCAAGGACCTCCACCCAAGATGACTCTATCCAGCAAAGCTATCATTTAGAATGGAAGGGCACATAAAGTGCTCCCCAGATAAGGTCGAGTTGAAGGAGTTCATCACCACCAAGCCCTTATTCTATGAAATGTTAAAAGGACTTATCTAAGAAATTGAAGAACATCCACAACTATGAACAGTGAAATGACAACAAACTCACATCAACAACTGAACCGAAAAGAAAACCAAAACTAAGCAAACAACTAGAACAGGAACAGAATCAGAGAAATGGACTTCACATGGAGGGATTTCAGTGGGGAGGGGGAGGGGAGGAATAGGGGGACAAAGGTACAGAGGAGAAGCAGCATAATTAGTAGGCACAAAATAGATGGCGAGAGATGAAAAATGGTATAGGAAACAGAGAACTCAAAGAACTTATATGTACAACACATGGACATGAATTAAGGGGAGAGAGGAATGCTGGAGGGTAAGGGGTGCAGGGAGGAGGGGGGAAAAGGGGAGGGAAATTGGGAAAACTGTAATAGCATAATCAATAAAAACTTTTCTTAAAAAAACAAAGTAAGTAAATACATAAATGTAAAAAACAAAATAACTCGACAAGACTGATGGCAAAGATGCTCTGTATGAAAACTTGAGAAAGAAATCTTTACCCTTGAATGCACAGGTCAGACACAGAAGCTGGAAATGCACAAGTTTTGCACCTGTGGGAGGAACCTAAAATAGTAAACCAAGTCCAGGCAAAGTGGAGGAAACGAGCCCGTAGATATGTCCTTGGGGGCACGTACACAAAATGAGAGCGCTTGTATTTTACTTTACTTTTTTTTACCTCTTGGTGGACAATTTGAAATAAATTTGACCTCCATGTTATTTAAAGAACCTCTGATGGAAAAGAGAAAATTACAAACGATTTTCAAGCACACTTGGCACTTGTAAAAACCTGCCTCCAATACGCTACAAAGCCAGTTCCAAAAAACGTCACAGAAAATACATTTATTGCTCCCTCGGCCGATATCTGGAGACCAGTCGCAAAGTAACTACACAATCCTGACATTTAGACGTCTCCAACTGAGCTTCTAAATTACACTACTATGAAAGTCAAAGGGATTCCCACTGGAATCAACCCCTTTTCCTGCTGACATGCACTAAGGAGTCATTCCCCAAAACGGCCACAAGACAGTAGCAGAAACCGACAGATACAATGCGTATCGCACCAAAGCCTTGGCTGAAAGGTTCCTTAGCTGTTTACGGTAAAATGCAATGACGGGCACACTTTTCATTTTCCTCCCAAATTATAACTGCACAACGTCATCGCCATTCCTTGCCACTGCCCTCTGCCATCTTTCAGACAACTTCCCATTCCATCGTCCCACAGCACTGTTACCTTTAGCAGCACAGCTCTTCCAGGCGCCTTCTGCAGTCTTCCATGGAACGGAAATTTCTCTCCACTGAGAAATTCGGGATACTGAACTAAACGGCCATGCAAAAGTGCAATTTCTGGTGAGTACTGCTGATGAATCATGGCTGCGCGGCCAGGCTGGAACCGTTTCTCACTGGTCACCAAACAGAAACGTGCGCTCCCACCTCATCCTGAAGCTTCCCCGTCTTCTGCTTCAACTCTGTCAACAGGAAGTGCATGCAGTTGGTCTTGCAGTGATGGGGCAGCACCTCTTGCAAATTACCCCAAGAAGCACCTCCTACAGAACTCCCTCTGTTATCACCACATAGGCAACATCACCTGCTTTGGATGAAGACCGCCCTGTGGAGGAGCTGCTGGTGGTAGTTCCTTCATTTGCACACTATCTCTCCTGTTCCACATTATTCTCAAAGTTTAACAGTTCATACGCCCCTAGCAATTTGCTTGCAAGCTGAACAGTTTCCTTAGGTTTCACTAGAAAACTGCATGTGGGAATGAGGTCAAGAAAGTCCCCCCCCATCCCTTCAATATGTGTGGAACCCAAACTTCAAAGCGATTCACGTAATCATGCAGGTGCAAATGATTTTCAGTGCTCAGTTTGGATACTTTGAGTATGTCACCCGCCTCCCACATGGCATAACCTGGTCTGTCCTCAGTTAAGGTCTGGACTCAATGGCCGTGAACTGCTACTAGTCTGCCATGCCCGTGGGCACCTCTGTGCAAGAAATCTTGGGCGTGAAACTTGGCAAATCACTTCGACACATTTCATCACCTAAGGGAACCTTCTCCATACACACTACAAATCTTTATTTTGGCACTCCAGATGTGCTTTCAGCTTTCTTGAAATGACAAAGCCTCATGTGCCAAAACTGTTCCTTATGTTCACCCATCTTCAGGATGAAAATGGTCACAACATCACTCAACGGTTCTGATGAGTTTTTTATTGAAACGCATGCTGGTATGACATCTGTCGTGATACACTCCAACAAAACAGTTTCCCATGAAGTTAAAGACAAGTATGCAATCCAGAGTCACATGAAGGGGCAGGATGGCAGAAGGGTGGTGGGGGCCGTACTTACTTTTGGGCCCACCCGGTATAAAGAAAGCTTCAACCAGAATTGCACCATTGAAATCAATTACAGTATGTGTTTTGCTCTCGCAGCACTAAAGCTGGAGTTCACTGAAAATGGGTGACTGGAAAGTTCTCCTGCTTGGTACTTCTGAAATAGACTCCTACAGAACTTCCAAAATGAACCACATTGTGAGTTACAAAATGGTTTGAACTGAATGATGCTAAACATACTACATACTTAAACTCGAGAACAAAATCTGCACCCTTAAACACACGTGTTAGGCACAAGACCTCAAATTGTACAAGAGTAGCACTCAGTTGAGGAACCGAAAAGAGTAAATGAAGCCAAGACACACTCTAAGAAACAGGCCTCTAGACGTGTCTGGAAGGGCACGTACATAACATGATAGCGATTGATTTGATTTAACCTCCGAGTGGAGAATTTTGAATACATTTTATTTTCCCCTTGTTTAAAGAAGCTGCAACACACAAGACAAATTACAAAAAATTTTCAAACTTACTTAGACCTAGTAAAAAATGGACTCCATCATGCTAAAAGCCAGTTCCAACAAATGTCATATAACACACGTTTAGTGCTTCTTTTGCCCTTAATCTAGAAGCCAATCAGAAAGTAACCTGACAATCCTTACATTTAGATGTCTTGAAATGCACTTGTAATTAATATTGCTGTCAAAAGTCATTGATATTCCACTGGAATCAACCAATTCTCCTGGGGACCCGCACTAAGGTGTCATTCCCCAAAACGGCCACGAGATGGCAGCAGAGATGCACATTTGGACCACGAGTACTTTGATCTTTGCGGAAGGGCTCCTTTGGTTTCTACCAGGAGTTGCAATGACAGGCACATTTTTCATTTTCTACCAACAACATAACTGAACAACAGTTTCACCGTTTTCTTCAACCTCCCTCTGCAATCTTTCAGGCAACTTCACCATTCCGTCTTCCCAAAATATTGTTATCTGTTGGAACAGGGAACTCTTCCAGGTGCCTTCTGCAGTCTTCCAGGGAATGGAAACCTTTCTCCATTAAGAGAAATTCAGAAAGACCGAACTAAACAGCCATGCAAAGTTGCGAGGCCTGCTGAGTACTGAGGACAAGTCACGACTGGGCAGCCAGGGTGGGAACACGTTGGCCTGGTCACCAAAGGGTAACAACACTCTCACCTTATCCAGAAGCTTCCCTGTCTTCTGCTGACAAACTGCTGGCTCTCCCTGGAGTGGTGCTTTCAGTTGGTTTAATCAGGAGCCATACCTGTTGAAAATAACCCACTGGTTTTCCGCAAGCATGTTCTAATAAAGTACTCCCTCCCGAACCAACCACATACATACTACCACATTCTTTGGACGAATATAGTCCTTTTCTTTTTTTTTTAATATCCTTTTTCTTTGTTTTAAGATCGTATTTATTTGTTTTTACAGGGAGGGGTAGGGAGGGAGAGAGAAACATCAATGTGTTATTGCCTCTTGAGCATCCCCTACTGCGGTCCTGGCCCGAATCAAACCTGACTGGGATGTGTCCTGACTGGGAATCGAACTCTAAACCTTTGGTTTGCACATGGGCACTCAATCCACTGAGCCACACCAGCCAAGGCTGAAGATCCACCTTTGGAGGGGCTGGTGGCGGTTGCCTTCATATGCCCATGATCTCTTCCCTTCCACATTATTGTAAAATATCAACAGTTCTTCCTCCTCCTCACAATTTGTCTTGGAAATGAAACATTTTCCTTGTGTTTGATTAGAGAATCTCATGTGGTAATGTGGTCAAGAAGGATTTAATCCCACCTCCACCCACCCTACTTAACTTCTGTGAAACCCAGACTTAAAACAGACTAATGTAACTGCTGATACAAGTGATTTTCCACGCATGATACATAAACTTTGAGTATGTCACCTGAATTCCATGTGCCATAACATGGTCTGTCCTCAGTTCACGTATGCGCTGGATGACTCTCCACTGCAAGTGGTCCACCTTCCCATGCAGCCACTGCACCCGAGAAACCTCCAGCATCAAACTTCCCAATCCACTTCAGACACATCCCATCAGTCACAGCATCTTCTCCATAAATCTTTTCTTGCCTTACTCTCATCCATGTACCTTTCTTGACATGACCAGCCTAAGTGGCCAAAAATGGTGCTTCTGTTCACCCGTGTTCACTGTGAAAAGGGACACACACACAATCACCAGTTGTGATGAGTTTCATCACACACTGATATAGTAGCTGTCACAATATAGTCTAATAAAACAGTTTTGAATGATGTTAAGAGCAAGTATGGGCGACCAGAGACAGGTGATGCAATGGGGTTGGGGGACTGGGGTTGCAGGCTGAACTGACTTGTGGCTGAACTGACTTTTTAGCCAAACAGACTTTTGGCCAAATGGACTTTTTCACTGAGCAGACTTTTTGGCTGAAGAGACCTTTTGGCGGACCCGATTTAAGGCAAGTTTCGACCAGCATCGCACCCTCAAAATCATATACAGTACATTTTTTACTCCCATAGCATTTATCCTAGTATACAGAGAGAATAGATGAATAGACAGTTTTGCTGTTCAGGACTTCCAAAATAGACTCCTACAGTAGCTCCAAAATGAACCACCATTTGACTTACATGATAACCTGACCCGAATGATGCTAAGGATGATATGACCAATTCTTGAGAAAAAAATCTTCACCCTTCAACACACAGGTTAGAAGCAGAAACTGGAGTCCTGGCTGGTGTGGCTCTGTGGATTGAGCACCAGCCTGCAAACCAAAGGGTCATTGGATCAATTCCATGTCAGGACACATGCCTGGGTTGAGGGCCAGGTCTCCAGCTGGGAGCTGAGAGAGGCAACCACACATTGAGGGTTTCTCTCCCTCCCTTCCCCTCTCTCTAAAAATAAATAAAATCTTTTTTTAAAAAGAAAGAAACTGGAAATGTACAAGGTTTGCACATGTAGGAAGAACCGAAAATGGAAAAGGAAGTCCAGGCAAAGTTGAGAAAACAAGAGTACATACACTGATAGCGCTGATATTTTACTTTGCTTTTTTTCCTGCACCTCTTGGTGCAGAATTCTGTATAAATTTTACTCCACGTTGTTTAAGGAAGCTGCAACAAAGCAAACACAAACAAATTTCGAGCACGCCTTCAACTTGTCAAAGACTGACGCTGCTACACTACCGAGCCAGTTCTGAGAAATGTCACATAAAACGTATCAATCGCTCCCTTTGCCCTTAACCTGAAAACCAGTCACAAGGTAACTGGACACACATGGAACTTAGATGTTTTAGAATACACTTGTAAATACCACTGCCACCCAAAGTCATTGAATTTCACTGGAATCAACCAGTTTTCCTGCTGACCTGCATTGAAGTGTCATTGCACAAAATGACCACGAGATGGCAGCAGAGACCCACAGTTGGAACAAACACTCGCCTATTGGCTTCTCACAAAGTTTCCTTCCCTTTTTACTCCGAAGATGAACCTAAAATAGTAAACGCACTCTAAGCAAAGTTGAGTTTTAAAAGCCCGTAAACGTGTCTAGAGGGGCATATACATAAAATGAAAGTTCTTGTATTTACTTTTTTTTTTTTTTTTACATATTGGTAGAGAACTTTTACTAAGTTTTACCTCCTCGTTGTTTAAGGATTCTGTATAACACAATGCAGATTACAAGTGATTTTCAAACA
The DNA here is from genome assembly GCF_022682495.2 of Desmodus rotundus. NCBI lineage: Eukaryota > Metazoa > Chordata > Mammalia > Chiroptera > Phyllostomidae > Desmodus > Desmodus rotundus. The sequence continues at coordinate 137,329,456 of NC_071393.1, read as the reverse complement.
TACCTGGAACTTGTGGAAACCCGACTGTATCATGCTACACAGCCAGATCCAAGAAATGTCACATAAAATATGCTTATTGCTCTCTCGGCCATTAACCTGCAACCAGTGACAAGGTAAATGGACAGCCCTGACATTTAGACATTTTCAAATTCACTTCTAAATACCACTGCCATCAAAACTCATTGATCTTCCACGGAGTCAACCACTTTTCCTGCTGACCTGTACTGAGGTGTCATTCCTTAAAAAAGCCACGAGATGGCAGAAAAGACCAACATTTGGAACACATACTATACTGGCTTCACCAAACATTTTGTTCACTTCTCACCATCAGATGCCATGACAGAGACAATTTTCATTTTCCCCTAAACAACGGGACTGAACAACAACCGGACAACATTGTCACCATTTTGTTCCACTGCCCTCTGCCACCTTTCATGCAATTTCACTGTTCCATCATCCCAGAACATTGTTCTCTTTCAGACCAGAGAACTATTCCAGGGAAGGAAAATTCCTCTCCAATAAGAGAAATTCACAAAGACCAAACTAAAGGGTCATGCAAAAGCACAAGCTCTGGTGAGGACTGCAGATGAATCGTGACTGCCCAGCCAGGCTGGAACTTTTCCCCTGGTCACCAAAGAGAAGCAGGTGCGCTCCTGCCTTATCCTGAAGCTCCCCTGTCTTTCCTGACAAATTCTGGACATTTTCCCTCAGGTGGCTTTCACTTAGTCTAACGGAGATCAGTCATTGTCGGGAGAAGCCCTCTGAGTTTCCGCAAGGAGCACCCACTGCAGGACATCACCTCCTTCAGATGAAGACCACCCTTTGGATGGGCTGCTGGTGGTTCCTGGACTTCCCTCAATATCTCATGTTCCACATTTTTCTCAAATATCAATGGTTCATCCCCTCACACTTTGTCTTGGAAATGGAATGTTTCCCTTCCATTTCCGTAGAGAACTGCATGTGGAAATTCAGTCAAGATGGGACCCCCACCACCCAGCTTGACATCTGTGGAACCCAAACGTCAAAGAGATTAACATAATCAAGCTGCTGCAAATGCTTTTTGACATTTGATTGGGATACTTTGAGTATATTGCCTGTCTCCCGCGTGCCACAACGTGGTCTGTCTTCTGTTAACGTCTGCCCTGGATGGCTCTCCACTGCTCCTGGTCTGCCTACCCATGGGCAACTGCGCATGAGAAATCTCCGGCATGAATCTTTGCAACCCACTTCTCACATGTTCCATAAGACTCAGCGTCTTCTCTGTACACCAAGCATGTTTTCTTGCCTTACACTTGCGCTTGTACCTTTCTGGAAATGACACAGACTGAGGAGCCAAAAATGTTAGGTTCAGGTGTCTTCAGTGAGAAGAGGGCCACACACACATTCAACAGTTGTCATGAGGTTTGTCATCCCAGGAGGATATGACAGTTGTCATGATACTGTCTAAAAAAGTTTCAAATGACATTAAAGGCAAGTATGCGGGGCTGGTGCCAGGTGACTTGCTGGGAGGGATGCAGAGGTGGTGCAGTTGTGGGGGACCAAAATGACTTTTTGGACAATCCCATTTAAAGCAAGTTTCAACCATCATCACAGCCTCGAAAGCCTATACAATATGTTTTCTGCTCTAATGGCACTTGAGCTGGCATTCACGGGGAATGGGTGAGGACAAAGTTCTGCTGCACAGACCTTCTCAAATAGACTCCTACAGAACCTCCAAAATGAACCACTATTTGAATTACAAAGTAACTTGACCTGAATGATGCTAAAGATGCTACGGACCAAAACCTGAGAAAGAAATTCTCACCCTTGAATGCACACATTAGAAACAGAGGCTTAAAATGCACAAGTTTTGCGCCCATACAAGGAATCTGAAATGGTAAACAAGGTCCAGGCAGAGTGGAGGAAACGAGCCTGTAGACATGTCCAGAAGGGCACATACATACATTGATGGCGCTTACTCTATTTTACTCTTTTTTTCTTGTACCTCTTAGTGCAAAATTATGAATGAACTTTCCCTCCACGTTGTTTAAGGAAGCTGCAACCGACAAAGCCGATGACAAACGATTTTGAAGCACACCTGCAAGTTGTAACAACTTGATTACACTATAAGGCCAGTTCCAACAATGTCACATAAATCACGTTTATCGTTCCTTGGCCATTACTCTGGAAACCAGTCTCGAGGTAACTGGAAAGTACTTACACTTAGATGTTTTGAGGTGCACTTCTAAATACCACGGCCATCAACACTCATTGATATTCCACTGGAATCAACCACTTTTCCTGACTCAACTAAGATGTCATTCCCCAGAATTCCCACGAGATGGCAGCAGAGATGCACTCTTGGAACACTGTACTAGTTGCTTGGCCAAAAGGTTCATTCAGTTTTTATGTAAAGACGCAAAGGAACAGACGTTTTTCGTTTTCACCAATAACGGTATTAAACAATGTATTCACCGTTTTGTTCCTACTTTCTGCAATATTGCAGGCCTCTTCATAATTCCATCTTCCCAAAAGGTTTTATCGTTTGGCCAAGCCAATATAAAGCCAGTTTCTACAAGCATCGCAGCATTGAAATTATATACAATGTTTCTTAGGTGTTCTCATTGCACTTCAGCCAGTATTCACTTTCCAAAAATGGGACTCTGGAAAGTCCTTATATTTGGTAGTTATGTAATATACTCGTAAACAACCTCAAAAGTAAAACACAATTTCAATTACAAAATAATTGAAAATGAATGGTGATAAAGATACTACATACCAAAACTTATGAAAGAAATCTTCACCCTTCAATGCAGATTATCAGAAATAAAAGCTGGAAATTTACTATTTTTGTACCCATATTAGGAATCTAAAAGAGTAAACTAAATCCAGAGAAAGTAGACAAAAACGGGCACATCGACATCTCTGCAAGTGTATATACATAAAAACGATAGTGAAACCGGAAAAGACACCGGTGTCCAGGCTGCTGGTCACTGCCAAACACAATCAGCAATGAATGAGATCGAATCTTTGTGGGCGCTTTATTCAGATGGCCAGTGATCCGAGAAGATGGTGGATTCATTCCCTAACACACCATCTTCCCTTCTCTTTCCAGGCCAGACTTTTCATAACAGGGAATAAACAAGGTGTGGTGAGGGCTTTGAAATTCAGGGAGGATTAGGTGAAAGAAGCTGCAACATCCCTGTCCTGGGCAGTTAGCTGTTCCCAGGGGCAGTGGTTGTCTGTCTCTCCCTGGAACACAAGGTCAGGATGCCTCCAATTTGTCCCCAGGGGGTAATCTTTAGCAGTGCCCCAGGAGGTCGGCTGTTTTCCCAGGAACCAAAACTGTAGTTTCTGAAACAAGCTTTAACATATACATTACTTGCTAGGTTTATAACTTTTTACCTTAAACTAAAATTTTACGACTCTTCAGTCCCCTATCATTCCCCAACTTTAGTATGAAACTATCTCATTTCTATGAGATCAGAACTTAGCATTGCACTGTCCAGTGGAGGTTTTAGGAAAACACCTAACTGCAGACCCACATAAGGACGCACACTGTATGCAACAACGAGCTATGATACTGAAGAAAATGACAAGGATAAAAACCATAAATGCCTCTCAAAGACCACATGTACTAGGCAGCCAGGAGGTTAGTTTAGACCGGTCAATGCCAAACAATCCCTCTCTGTTTGATATTGGACACCACATCATTTACTTGCTTTACCTTATGCTCTATGAGTTGTGAACTATCAGTTAGGTTAAAACAGCAGAGTCCTTTAAATTCTTCACATCCATGATTTTGCCTTAAAAGTAGGTAGTCTACAGCTGCACGATTTTCTAGTACTGCTTCTCTGATTTGTCCTAGTTCTTGACTAATGGCACTGATGGCTTGTGAGGTGGCATCCAAAGCTTTTCCCGTAGCGCAGGCTCTTCTCCTTATTTCTATATTCAAATAAATTACCATGGTTGGCATGACAAATATAGTTAAAGACACATATTCAGCAGGGCTAAAGAGGTGTAAGCCACTGATACAAGGGAGTAAGGGAGAGATCCCATCGAATCTGGGTCGAGTGGGGCTTTGGAGGCATGAACACCGTCAGTCTCCCCAGAAAGCATGGTCCCCCAGAGTGTTTGCCCGAACATAAGAATGGACAGTCATTCCACATGTCAGAAACCATCCTGTGGGCCGTTTTACATGAGCATGAGCATGAGATACATCGGTGGTGGTGGTGCGATTCATTTTCACATCTGCTGAGAGCACAAGACGGTTTTTAGTACAGTTGGCAAAAGTTACACATCCTCTAGCTGGGGCTACAATACCGACTTTCAATGAAAACATTTCCCTGTCCTTTATAGTCACCACTGGTGCCCAATTATAAATATCAGAGTAGGTCATTTTCTTTTCAATATGTTCAAATACAGTATAATTTCTAAGGCTCTCCAAAGGAGTACAGACACCTATAACACATGGAGTGAAAGCTTGTTCAACATAAGTTCCTCCTGCAAGACAAAAGTCAGAAATATTCAGAACTGTTTTTGCTAAATATACCCAAATATTTTCATCCCGTTTGAAGGGAATACGTTGTCCATAACAAGGAGCTAACAGGCAGTAATGAAGACAACATAAGTCATTGTTTCCGAAAGATGACTCGGGTTTTCTTGAGGCTTGGCGGTCCATTGTTCCTCTAGTGCTTTCTTTATCCAGGTGTGACGAATCCAAGGTTTTATTCCTGCCAACTTCACCACAGTTGGGGTGGTGATGAGTATGTCCCAAGGTCCAGTCCACTTCTCTTCCAGTCGATTCTCTGGAGATCCTGCCCTCCAGGTCTTGAGCAGCACCTTGCCTCCTGGCTCCAACAAATGCAGTGAACCTACAGGGGAGGAGTCTCCAGTGCAGGCAAAGTCATCAGTTACAGCTAAGATTTGACTTACATGTGGTGCGTATTTCTTCCTCTTCGTTTCTTAACCTATATGCATATCTCCCACCCCAATTGTAGCCTGAAATGGCCACCTGTACACAATTTCATAGGGACTCCACTGAATCCCACTTCGAAGAGCCACCCTTGTCCTGAGCAGGGCAATAGGCAAGGCTGGATCCCGATGCAGATGAGTTTCTTAACACAGCTTGGCTACATTTTTCTTCAGGGTGTGATTCATCTTCTCTACCTTCCCAGAAGCCTGAGTCTCCATACCATGTAGAGTCTCCACTTGATTCCTCAAATTAACCTTCTGTGTAATTTCTGAAATAAAAGCAGGTCTGTTATCACTCTGGATGCTGCCAGGGAGGCCAAAGTGAGGGATTATTTCCTTCAGTAAAGCTTTCACTGCCTCCAAAGATGTCTCCATTCTAGTAGGATAAGCTTCTATCCATCCTGAAAAAGGCGTCAACAAAGACTAACAAATATTTCCACTCTCAGACCCTTGGCATCTGAGTACAGTCTGTTTGGCAGACCTCACGTGGACACTGGCCTTGGCGTTGCTGTCCTTCTCTCCTTTGATGGGGATCTGTTTGGGGTTGTTCTTCCGGCACACAACACATCTAGCAATTACTTTTCTTATGGCTCTAGAAATTCCGGGACCTGTGAGCCACAGTTTGACATAGGTGGTTAAGGAGTCTCTTCTACAGTGTGTGGCCTCATGCAAATGCTTCATGACTGGCTCTACTAAATGATCAGGAACACAGTATAGCTCCTTTCTTCTTCTTTTTCCATCTGCTATCAGGACCTTCTTCATCAAAACCTTAGCCCTTAGCTTTCTCTAAGTCTGCATTCGAATATTCAAGGCCAAATTGTGACATGTCCAGAACAGGTACCAAGGGAATTCTGAACATTCCTTTAGCAACCTCTTTTGCTGCCCATTCAGCCAGATTGTTTCCTCTAGCCACTTCAGTGTCCTCTTTCTGATGCCGCGGGCAGTGCCTAACTGCCACCTGTAAAGGCACCTGAACAGCACCTAATAATTTTAAAATTTCTGCTGCATGCTTAATCTCCTTCCTATTGGAGGTTAATAGTCCTCTTTCCTTCCAGACTGAACCACGTGAATGCAAAATCAAGAAAGCATACCTTGAGTCGGTGTGTACATTTATCTCTTTTCCTGTGACAATTCCAGCTCCCTCATCGATGTGATCAGTACGGCTTTCTGAACAGGGGTTCCTGGTGGCAGGTCTTTGGCCTCCACTACTCCTTCAAGAGTCACAACTGCATACCCAGCCTTTCTGCTTCCTTTGTCCATACAACTGCTCCCACCTGTATAGAGTCCAGTCTGCTTCTTCTAAAGGATGGTCCTGTAAATCAATTCTGCTACAATACACTTCATCTGTTATTCAGCAGAGTCATGTATTAGCGCAGCCGAGTCGGGCTCGGGGAGAAGAGAGGCAGGATTTAATGTAGATTTTTGAGGGAGACGTTGGGATTGGTGAGAAGAATGGCTTGGTACCTGCCCGTTCTTCCAGCGGCAAGCCACATATTTCCCTTTTGCTCCAGCAGGCTCAACACTTGCTGGGACACATAACTGGTATAGGCTGTCCCAAGGGAAACTTCTCAGCTTCCTGCAAGAGCTCACAGGCGGCTGCCACTCTCAAGTGGGCTGGCCACCCCTGGACAGTGTGATCTAATTTCCCTGACAATTATGCGATGGGCCGCATATGTCACTAAGCTTTTGGGTGAGGAATCCTAGGACAAAGCCCTGTGTCTCACACACATATTATTGAAAAGGCTTCAGTAGGTTTGGAAGCCCCAGAGCCGGTGCAGAAGCCAGGTGCACCTTCAGACACTCAAAAGCCTGAGTGCACTCCTTTGTCCACTTTAAAGGGTTCTATTCCCGTCCCTTCAGAGCCTCACACAGTGGTTTGGCGATGAGCCCAAAGTTTGGAATTCAAATGTGGCGGTCGCTTGCCATCCCCAGGAATCTCCTGAACTGTTTCCTGGTGTTGGGAGGGGTCCTCTGTGGACTTTTGTTGCACCGCCTGCACCATAGTCAGCCTTTTCTGCTCAGGGACGCCTTCCCCCATTCTCACAAGGAGGCATCCCTTACAATGCTCTAAGAGAGTAAGGCCGTCCCCATTAGGGTCCTCGTTGGGCTCAGTTACAGGGATTGCCCTGGGAAGGCCCAGAGCCCCATCTGGATTTTCTTGGTGCAACTTCCGAGCCTCTTCATTTGCCTTATCTGACACCAGCCTCTGCTCATTGCTCATCCCCCTTATTGAAGCAAAGAATTCAATAAGGCTTGTACGTCTGTCCACTGGGGATGATGAGTGGCAAAAACTGATGCAACCAAATAAGTCATTTTAGCAGGATCATCTCTATGAGAAGGGTTTGAGGAAATTCCCTCCTGTTTTCCACAGTGGCCGCACCAGTCTGCATTCCCACCAACAATATACTAGGGTTCCCTTTTTTCCGCATCCTCTCCAACATGTGTTTGTTGATTTGTTTATGTTGGCCACTCTGACCAGTGTGAGGGGGTACCTCACTGTGGTTTTAATTTGCATCTCTCTGATGGCTAGTGATGCTGAGCATCTTCTCATATGTCTCTGGGCCCTCTGTATGTCTTCCTTGGAGAAGTGTCTGTTCAAGTCCTTTGCCCATTTTTTAATTGGCGGTGAGGGACAAATACCATATGATCTCACCTTTAACTGGAACATGATCAACAAAAGAAAAAAGAAAACAATATATAACCAGAGACATTGAAGTTAAGAGTAATCTAACAATAGCCAGAGGGGAGTGGGGAGGAGATAGTGGGGAGAGGGGTTTTCAGGAACTACTATAAAGGACACATGGACAAAATAAAGGGAGAGGGTGGAGGCGGGGGAGGGAGATGGGTTTGGCTGGGGTGGGGTAGAGAGGTGGGGAGAAAATGCAGACAACTCTAATTGAACAACAACAACAAAATTTTTTTTAAAGATTTTTTTTAAAAAGGGGGTTGAGCTTTTCCAGTTTAACAGATCCAATGTAGAAAACAGAGTGTGCGTCCAATAACATCCAGCAGGCTGGCCCTCTGGCCCTACTCCCACTGGAAGGTTCTGAAAAGGATATTGCCCTGCCCCGGTAGGGGCTTTTTCTCTACCAAATTTGGTTCCTTGACCGATTCAAGATGGTTCAGGTGCACTTTCCCCATCCACTCCCCTGGGGCTGTGGGGACACTGACCAGCTTGCAGCAGTCACAATATCTAGATCTTCCTCGTCCTTCTCCTCAGAGCTTCTGTCTTTCACATGCAAATTCCCCTTTCTCTGAGCCATTAACTTATTTTCTGTTGTTTTTTTTTTTTAATTCTGCATGCCTCTTTATAATGTAAACTCAAACAAACTTCTAGGTAAGGCATTTTGTCCCACTTACCGGATTTTATACTGTAACAACTCTAGTTACAGTATAATACAGCAACGTAAAGACCCATTCAGTGACCAGCGCTCTCCTGAGTCTAAATTATACAGGACACAAACAGAGCAGCACTACAATAAAGCCACATGCGCTCTAGGTATACGCTCATAAATCGACAAATTAGCCAGAACTGGCCCCAAAGGGCTGCTTCCCGGAACAGAGGCTTTTTCCCCCATTCTACCAGATGGAGCCCCAAACACAGGGTACCCAAACCAAACCAGATCGGACGTCATTTTTTCAGATCGAGCTCTGTAACCCCGAATGGTACCTTTACCAGATGACCTAAGCTGTGACCCCGGATTTTAACCTGAACCAGAAAGTGCAGTGATTCTGTTACAGAGCAAGGGCAGGGGGTGGTTCACGATAAATTATTACAGAAAGGATTCCCCCTTTCTGTCTCTGGAGGTTCCTTCCCCCACGCCCACCTGCTAGGTTCGAAATGCCCGCCGCCAGAGGAAAGACGTCTCTCAATGCCAGAGACTGGTGAAAAGGAAAGGAATTGTTTATTTAAAAGTTACACAGACTTAGAGTAATGGCTTAATGTCTTCAATAAGATACTAAAGTCCTCTAGAATGCCCACAGATGCACAGTCCTTCCCTCTCCCTGTGCCCAGTCCAGGGTACCGTGTCTCAGGAAAAGAAGTAGAAGTCCGTGATTCAGGCTCCCGGCACCATCAGCTGTGTGGCTGCTGCAATCTCCAGTTAATCCAAAGCCAGGCGGCACCTTCTCATGGCCCACCAGCAAGAGTCCTTTCTCCCCTTTTTCTTCCCGTCAAAGTCTCTCCTGCTGCCTAAGCCGCGTGGCAAAAAGAAACACTCCAAAACCTCGTGGTCCTCTCTACTCTCCTTCAGAACCGTGTGGTACTTCCATTTACTTCAGAACCGCATGGTCTACTCTTTACTTCGGAGCCGCGTGGTCTACTCCTTCCTTCAGAGCCGCATGGTCGCCTCCTTTCTCCCCCAAAACCTTGTGGTCCTCCCCCTTCTATGGCTGCCGCGCCTAGGTTTAAATCCCAGTGCCCATCTTCCTTTGCAGCCCCATTTCTGACTCCTCCTACAGTCAGTTACACCTGCCAACATCCCTGTATTCTTCCAGCTTTACTGGGCTGCCATAGTAAGTCTGGGCAGGTGTGGCCCCATGGCATGGAGCCAATCATCTCCAAGCTCTCCCACAGGCCCTGTAACCAGGGGGAGTTGCTTCTCAGACCCAGCTTGGGTGGAAGTCACTCCCATCTCCCTGGCTCAAAGCAGGGCCACAGCTATTTAACATATCTATGAAACCAGTTAAAGGTTATAGATATGTTAAATGACTGCCAGGGGTTAGCTACAAAGCTGTTGCTACCCAAAACAGCTCTGAATGGCCCTGTTCCATGTGTCCCATCCCCCCTGGCTCAGGCTTGTGGGGGTGAGGACATCCTACATACATTTTTCTAATATTTCCTGGACACCCCGAGTCCTGGACCCCATTACAAATCCCTTCCTGGGGCCCTCCTCTTGGCTGCACCCTGCTTCAATTCCATCAAATGTGAAAAACGATGAGAAATGCCAGGAGTGAGGGGGAGAATCCCCAAGTGAAATCACTTGGCAGCTGCTTGGGATTCTCCAAACCAAAACCTCAGGGCCTCTCAGCCCAGGCAGCCAATGGGACTCCCCACCAAATACCCACACTTCCCGGAGAGTCCCAAAGTGGGTCCCGGCGGAGTCGCCAAAATATGAAACCAGAGAAGACACTGGCATCCGGGCTGCCCGCCACTACCAAGCCCAATCAGCAGCAACAGGGACTGAATCTTTATGGCGCTTTATGCACATGGCCGGCGATATGAGAACATGGCGGGTTCGTACCCTGACAGACCATCTAAATTCCATTTTAAAATGGCCCTTTTTATAAGGAGAGCAAAGCGTAGGTAGAGGTTTGGAATTCAAGGAAAAGTTCATTGGATTACAAACAAACAAGTTCAGCGTTCTCACCCTGGGCGGTGGGCTTTAGCTGTGTCCTAGTGGTGGGCATCTCACCTGGAGCACAATGGCTCAGACACCACCTGGAACTGGGTGTGGGCCTCCTGAGGCGCACAGGTGGAGCTGCTCCTGGTCTCCTGGAGTCGGGGTGGGTCCCACTACCAGTTCCTGGAACAAAGCTTTTGCAGGCGTTGATTATTAAGCTTATTAGCTATTACCTAAACTGAAATCTTCCAACTCTTAAGTCCCCTATCAAACAGCACGTGAACTGTGTGTAAACAACATGTGAACAAAGCGTGGATGGCACGTGATCAATGGAAACAACACATGGATGGCACGTGATCGGTGTGTGATTGGCACGTGATCCATGCATGGATGGCATGTGAACACGGCAAGAATGTGGCTTGAAGTGGGGGGGGTGAGTGTGGCGTGAACATGGTGCTCCGTCCCCTCTCACCGTTCCCCTGGGGGGTTCTCTCGCTCCATGTGGAGGTCCGTACAGGGACTTATTCCCAGGCATAGATGTCTGCCGGGGTCCAGCCTCGGCGGGTCTCAGGGTCCCCGAAGGATGGACGGCACAGGCGACAAACGAGGGATCAGACACCAAGTTTGATGCCGGAGAACGGCCAGCCCTTGTGAGTCTGACCGAACTCTAAGAGTTTAATCAAGCTTTATTTTTATGGGGATTTGTTATATGACATCAAAGGAACAGGTGCATGGCATGATTTCTCAAGCAGGAAAAGTTTATACAGAAATACCAAGGAAATGTACAGGAAGTTCTACAGATTTGTTCATACTAAACAAAAGTTATTTTGACCAGGAGGGCCATCAATCAGACAAGCACAAGTAACTACATGTTCAAAGTTTCAAATGGCTATTGATCATTTGATGTCTAACAAAGTGTTCAGAATTTGGCATAGGTCAAAAAGATATGCTAGACTAGCCAGCAGTTATATGTGAACTATTAAAGGGCCTATGTGGTTAGGCTCTCTAACTCAGCCGTCTATCTTCCCGTCTAGGTTCTTTCTTTATGTGCTTTGCAGGGGATGATCTTTGTATTTGTTACCTCATGCTTAAATCATAATAGTTCACGTATTTTCCTTGCTCTTTTACCCATCTAGTTCTGTCAATTATTATTCCTGTCCAAGGTATATGGGGGGTTGTACTAAGGGGAACATCTAGTAAAACTTTTCTCTATTTTCCAGGCAGATGGCCTGCCCATTGTCTAATATTAATCTTCCAATAGGTAGGGGAAGTAGGCTGCAGAGGGGTTATAAGGGACTTTTGTTCTATGGCCAAGAAATCAATTTGTGCAATTGTGTTGGAATTCTGCAGATCAGTGGACCTGAAATACAAGTGCTCAAAAATCCCACCACCTAGTAATAGCAAAGACAGACTTGCAAGAAGAGATAGACAGGAAGTCCAGCCACAGCTGCCTCTGCTGTGCAGACGCATCTCATCCGTCCCAACTGTGTCAAGGGTCGGCTGTTGGTGGGCTCCCAACAGATGCCCACATGCCATTGCTGGGGCATTTAAATTTTTTCCTGTTTGCTGCTTTTCTAAATAAATCAGCTTGATTTTTGTAAATTGGCCTTGAACCCAGTGGCTTGGGTAAAATCACGCGTTAGTCTGGCAGTTTGTGGATGTTTCTGGATCTTCCCTACAGATGCCCCTGTCATCTGTCCCTCTCTGACCCTCCCTCCCACTTTAAGTTTCCGCCCGTGTGGCTTGCTGGCCGATTGCTCCTGTGTGTCCCTTGGAGGTGCAGTGTCGGTGGGCGCCCTGGTTCCACTCCCTGGCACTGCCCATCTGGCACCCGGCACCTCTGGCCAAACCGGGAGATGTTTTGGAGGCAGCTGTGTATTCGGCGCCGTTTTCCCTTTCTAATGGGGCGTCTCACTTCCTTCTGCGCCTCCTGAGGTGATGCCCAGCTGCCCGGCAGCACCGTGCCCAGCAGGGGCTCCCTGGGCCGCTTCAGACCGTTCTCCTCCTAGCCCTGTGTCCGGAACCCCGCGTGGCCCGGGCACGGCTACTCCCCAAGGTCAGCGTGCAGCCGCCCACCTTGCCCCTCAGCCTCTGCTCGGGGTGGCCCAGCGCCACCTCCTGGAACTGAAGCAGGGTGTAGCCAAGAGGAGGGCCATAAGAAGGGATTTGTAATGGGGTCCCGAACTCAAGGTGTTCAGGAAATATTAGAAAAAAATATATAGGATGTCCTCACACCCACAAGCCTGAGCACGGGGAAGGGACATATGGAACAGAGCCATTCAGAGCTGTTTTGGGTAGCAAGAGCTTTGCAGCTAACCCCTGGCACGGTCATTTAACATATCTATAACCTTTAACTGGTTTCATGGATATGTTAAATAGCTGTGGGCACACTTTGAGCCAGGGGGATGGGAGCAAATTCCACCTAAAATGTAACTGGGAAGCAACTCCCCCTGGTTACAGAGCCTGCGTGAGAGCGTGGAGATGATTGGCTCCATGCCATGCAGGGGGCCACACCTGCCCGGACTTACTATGACAGCCCAGTAAAGCTGGAAGAATACAGGGATGCTGGCAGGTGTAACTGGTTGTAGGAGGAGTCGGAAATGGGGCTGCAAAGGAAGATGGGCGCTGAGATTTAAACCTAGGTGCGGCAGCCATAGAGAGAGAGGACCACGTGGTTCTGAAGGAGAAGAGGGACGACCACGAGGCTTTGGGGAAGAAGGGAGAGAAACATGCAGCTTTGGCGGAGTGAATAGGAGAGGACCATGGGGTTTTGGAGTGCTTCTTTTTGCCACGCGGCTTAGGCAGCTGAAGAGACTTTGCCGGGAAGACAAGGGGAGAAAGGACTCTTGCTGGTGGGCTGTGGCATGGGCTGCCACATGGCTTTGGATTAACTGGAGATTGCAGCAGCCACACAACTGATGGTGCCGGGAGTCTGAATCACGGACTTCTAATTCTTTTCCTGAGATGCGGTACCCCAGACTGGGCAGAGGGAGAGGGAAGGACTGTGCATCTGTGGGTATTCTAGAGGACTTTAGTATCTTAATGAAGACATTCAGTCATTACTCTAAGTCTGTGTGATTTTTAAATAAATAATTTCTTTCCTTTCAACAGTCTCTGGCATTGAGAGACGTCTTTCCTCTGGCGGCGGGCATTTCGAACCTAGTAGGTATGTGTGTGCGTGGGGGAACCTCCAGAGACAGAAAGGGGGAATCCTTTCTGTAAAACTTTATCATGAACCACCCCCCGCGTGTTCTATAACAGAACGGCCCGTGTGCTCGACTCAGACCCTGGGAGGTGTTCGGGAGAGGGAACCCCCCCCCCGCCAAGGTGTAATGAGGTCACGGACCCCCCAAGCGCGCTCCACAAACAGATGTCCCCTGCAGGAGCCCCTGTCTCCGCATCAGGAAAAGGACACTTCTGTTTGGTAAATTATTACAAAATCAGCCTTCCAGCTGAAAAGGGCCACAAAACAATACCCCTGGGTGGGGGGAAATGCTGCCAGATGGTTTCTTATTAGAAAACCATGATGTTAAAAACAAAATAGAATTCTGTAATAACTCGACAGAGAGCAGAAGGGCCCCTCCCCTGGTCCTGCAGAGCAATCTCTGTAAAAAGCTTTCTGTAATTTCAGACTTTTATTTGCTATACATCTCAGTCACTTTGGAAGCTCAGCTCGGCTCTGGTTTGGGGATTTCATGAGTGTGTTTAATGCCCACGTCTGAGTGTTTCGACCCATTAACTGCACCAAGTCGAGGTGCCTCCGATGCCTGTGGATGCCGCTCAGCTCCTGGCCAACCCTGCACCCCAGGCCTACCACCAACTCCTCGCTGGGGATCTCGCAGTGCGGGGAGTGGACCCTGCCAGACCTCCCTTCTGACACACTCCCCCTCTCCGGGTCTCTGAGTCAACCCACCCCCAGCTCCTGTTCACAGGTTCCTGACTAGGAGCACCCTGTTCTCCACGCTGCCTTCGCCATTGGACGAAGTTCAGGGTGACCCACGGTGGGGACTGTGTGCCAGACTCTTGGGCTCTGGGGGGCAGTTATGTGCCCACAGGAAGCCTCTGCTGGTCGGGCCGAGCCCCCACTCCAGCTGCCCGTCCTCCAAGGGGCCCACGTGCAGGGCCAGAGGGGGCCTCATTCGAACAGCACGTCGCCAACATGCAGATGATTCCCCGAGGGGAATGTGCACCCCAACAGTGTTCCCTGCAGGGGAAGGGGGTCAGTGACCCGGCTCACACGGCCTCCCATGCCTCCAAGGCCGCTTGCTGAAGGCTGGTCCATGGGAGTCCGTGGCCCGAGCTCAGGCCGCCACACACAGGAGACACCGTCTCCCCAGAGCCACCTCCATGGACACACATCCGGTGCCTGTCCTGACCAGGTGGGAGTCTGCCGGATCCGACCTGACCCTCAGCGAGCCCCAGTCACCCATCCGAAGACAGTGGCTCCCCCTTAATGTCACATCTGCATGGGATTCCATCCAGAAAACATCACAAGTGGAAAATAACTCTAAAACAAATGCTCCTCAGCAGTTCCACAGCCAGCCAGCCAACCCTGGGGATGACAACAAGGGTATTGTTAGTTATTGTTTATTATTATTACCATTATCACTATTACTGCAATAGGACAAACCCAGGGCCCCAAAGCTCAGGCAACCCGGCCTCCTTCAGCCCGGGGGAGAGACCTGCTGTGTGTGCACCCCGTTCTGCAAGGGGGTGTGGGGAGGTGTCCTGGACAGGACGGGCCCCAGCAGACCCCATCTCAGCATGCTCTCTCCAATGCCGTCCTCCCGCCCTCCCCACGTGGTGGCAAATCACTGCTTAAAAAAAAGAAAATCCCAATCCCGGATGTTTTGGGGGAGCAGCGGGGTAAACGGTGAGCCTAGCCCTGAGCACAGGTGCAGGTCCCTCACAGACGCTGTACTGGTACAAACCAGAATGCTGTCTGCTCAAGTTCACTACCGTTTCTCCTACTCGCAAACCCAACCACAAAAGGACTATTTCATCATCTTCACCCTTCTTGCTCCCAGAGACTGGTCCCCTGGGGTTTAACAGACAGAAGTTGTTAGAGCCATCGAAGCAGAAAGACAACCACTAGGGAGAAAACCAGGGTTGGGGGGGTCCTACGGGAATATGTTCCAAATGGATGCAGGTCTCCTTGGCGTCCAGACGCTGGGTCTGCATCAGGGCCTTAGCTGCACCCTGGGCATGGGGAGGGGAGGGCGCTGCCCAAGATGGGGGATGGGGGGCACCTCAGTGTCACTACAAGTTACCAGGGTGGGAGAGGGCCTCCGTGGTGCCAAAGGGCAGGCACTGCCTTCCCCGGGGACTCTGCCTGGAGGGAGGGAAGAGACGGAGATAATTAGGGTTTTTTCATGGAAATCAGCATTTATCCGAAATCAAAGACCGAGGATTCTGCACCATCTAAATGGGCTTCGGCCAGAGAACTAAAACATAAAAGACCATCGGTCCCCACAGCCCCCTGCAAAAGCAATTAAATTGTTCACCAAAGGGCTGTGAGCCGTCAACGCCACCTGCTTCCTGGGTTCAGCAGGGTGGTACAGATGCCTGAAACTGGGCAAAGACGTGGAGTTCTGGGGCCTCCCCACAGGCCACGGAAAAGAAGCTGAGCCCTGGTGTGCCTCCTCGGTGCCGGACCTCCCAGGGGATCACAAACCAGGTGGGAGTGGCGTTTCATCCCAGCTCTGCCACAGTTTGGGCAGCTGTAGCGTGGAGCCAGGGAGTGAATGCCCTGAGCTTTTCACTCTGGGGTGGAAGACTTTAAGGAAAATGCTGTGGGGGTGGGTTGAAGTCGGAGATAAAACGGGCTTGTGTTTTAAAAAATCCTCAGCACTATCCAGTGAGGAGAAAGAGGCAGACCAGCCACAAGGAGCACCCCCGTCCCTGTGTTTATACCCGTCCTGGGGAGCAGCAGGGTCCCTGAGAAGGGGAAGAGCTAGCATGCCAGGGCTGCAGTTCCTGAGCCTGAAGACTGGCTCCTGCGGTGATAAGCCCTCACCACGAGTCTACCGGAACCTCAGACCCAGTGTCCAGGGCCCATGGTCCACCTCAGGCCGTCCGCTGAAGGAAAGGCTGTGGCAGGAGAGGCCTGGAGACAGTGAGAACTCACAGGGGCCTGGAGGGGACCTGTCCCACCTTCTCCCACAGGCTGGGAGTTTCCACATCGTTTCCGAGTAAAAGCTCAGAAGTATGACCTGTGTCCATTCTCCTTGTCAATTCTGATCATCCAGAGAAAAGGGAGCCCTCCTTGCTGTAACCCCACAAGGGACCCCACAACCAGCTGCATCACTGGTCTAGGAAGCCCCCCACGGGAGCCTTCCTCTGAGAAGGACTAATTGCTGACCTCCCCTTCTTCCTCTGGCCCCACGTGCGTACCTGGTGTGTCTGAGAGCCCTGGCCACACGGGTCGTGTACTCGAGCCAGGGACTGACTTTTCCCATTGCGATGCCCCTTGCGGACTTCCTGGCAGGGTGTGGGGGGCTGCACTGCTGGCGACCTGGGCCCGGGGCTGCCCTGGTTGGGACTCAGTTTCCTCCTCTGCGCAACGAAGGGGCGGGGCCTGCAACTTCGGGAACCCCGCCCAAATGGGAGCGCCTTCAGGACGCCCAGGCTCTCTGTGGTCCCTGCCCCCTGGGGAGGAGGTGGGGCGGACAGGGGTGTGAGCCTGTGAAGTGGACTGTAAAAAAAAATATTGAAGTATAACATACAGAAAAGTACACAAGTTCTAAGTGTACGGATGCATAAAAAGTGACCGCAGTCATGTAGCCAACAATCAGGTCAAAAAATAGGAATTCATGAAAAAAATACTAACTCAGGGTAAAAATAAGTCAGAGTAATGGGTAACTTTGGGAGTTATCATCCGGGATGCGACACATCTGCTGGGGTGTTCAAATGTTCTACATCTTGATCTGAATGATAGTTATCATGATGGTTTACATATTTAAATATCATCTTGTACTTTTAAGATCTGTGCGTTTTCTCTACTTATTATAATTCAGTAAAAAATAAAATTTATTAAAGGGGAAAAAAAAAAGGAAACAGCTCCACCTGCTCCCTGAGTAGGTGAGAGGGGCCAGAACAGCGGGGGACCGTCATCATTCCCAGAGAGAAGTCAAGGGCCAAGAAGTCAAGGTGGCGGCAGCAGGGATTCTGGGGGGGCTCTTCCCTCCTCCTCACAAGTGTGTGGTGCCCATGCCCATGCCTCCCCCGCCTCAGGCCCCGGGGACCCCGAGCTCGAGGGCCAGTGAGGAGGGGGCTGCGGAGCTGAGGGCTGGCCATGGTGTGACTGCCGCATTTGCCAACCTGACCCCATGGCCCTCGTCTGCTCCCCTGGGGTCTTTGGTTTAGATGAGCCCATCTGGTTGGAAGCACAACTGCCCACTGTCCCCAGCCTCACATGGAGGAGCTGCTCGTGCGGCTGCTGGGGTCCAGAAAATTCACTCCTCCCCCAAATCAACACAGCCAAGTCCATGTGAGCAGGCTGCTCCTGCCAGGGGCGGGGGCTGCTGCAGGACCCAGCAGCCAGGGGATAGGTTCTTCTTCTCCAGGAAGCCAGAGAACAGAAGGAGCTAAACAGACAGCCTGGCTCCCACAAGAGCAAAGTCACAGCAGGGGCCACACCAGCTGGCGTTGTCCCCGCCCTGGCCCTCAGGCCTGCTGGCAGCCCTGCCCCATGAGGCTCAGCCACCAGGCCCACTCAGCAGCTGGATTCTGGCCCAAGAGGGTCTCCATCTCCCCCCACCCCAGGGTACCTTTCCTCTTGACTGTGTCCCTTGGGTCTCTCCCTGGAACACAAAGGTGTAGATGCCTCCAACTTCTCCCCAGGGGGTAATCTTTACCAGTGCCCCAGGAGGTCAGCTGTTTTCCAGGAGCCAGGACAGGCCTTATCTGTAGTTTCTGAAACAAAACCTTTAACATATACATTACTTGCTAGGCTTATAACTTTTAACCTTAAACTAAAATTTTCCAACTCTTGAGTCCCCTGTCATTAGCAGTTTCTTTTTAACTCTTGGTGTACAATTTTGAATAAATGTTTTTCTCACTGTTTAAGTAAGCGGCAACAAAAAAATAAATTACAAATGATTTTCAAGCACACTTGCAACATTTTTACAACTGACTATATACTAAGCTAGAAAGCAGGTTCCAACAAATGTCTCATAAAGTATGTTTATTGCTCTCTTTGCCATTCATCTGGAAACCAGTCACAAGGTAACTAGAAAGTCCCTACATTTAGATGTTTTAAAATACACTTTTAAATAACTGTTCAAAATTAATCACAGTCAGAGTTGGAAAATAATTAACATAGAAAAATAATAAAACCACTGCATATCAGAGCAAGTTCTGTTTTCCAAAATGATAAAGGCTTCAAACTCATTGGTTCTCAACCAAAAGTGATTTCTGCCCCCAAGGGGGCTTGAGGCAATGTGCTGAGCCATTTTAGACTGTCCTGAGGGGAAGGGAAGCCAGGGTGTGGGCAGTGAATAGAGGTACCGGATGCTTACAAGCACCTACAATGCAGAGGACCATCCCCCAGGAGAATGAATTATGTGGCCAAAAAGGTCCATAGTGCTGAGAGTGACAAACCCTGCTCTGTATCCTGAAGAGTCCCTTAGAATACAAACAGCATGTCCCTCTGATTCCTACATGGGAAATGCTGCCTTTCTTGGAACAGGCAGCATGGAAGCTGAAACTCAGAGAACAACAAATGCCAGCCATCTTGCAAATACTGGGGAGAAGTGTCCCAGGTTGAGAAGACATCTGGAAAAGTTCAGGAGACAAAGGAAAATCTGACGACTTAGGAGACTGAGTCACACTGTGATAAAACTGAGTCAGCATCTGAGGATCCCTGCTTCTTTCCATTCCTCATAAGTCACATTAATAACCGTTTCATAATGTCACTTAGAACAAAGAATCTTACTCTGTTAGATGCCAGAATTCACCATCTAAAGTTTTCCTCTTTGAAAACGTGGACATTTGCTACCTTGTGTGTTCCTCAGATTACCAACTCGGGGGCACATCTCCGCTAACAAAACACTTGAGATTTCTAGAACACCATGCTTGCTTCCAGGCTGTACAGTCCCTTAAAATACTAAGAATGATGCTGCTCTTTTATTTAGTCATTAATATATCTAGGACTAACAAAAAGAATTTTTCTAGCTCCTCACATTACCTCACATCTTTCTATTTCCTTTCAAGCTTTGACTATTTCTATGTCATATACAGCTACCAAAATGGAATAATCATTACTGCGGGAGAGCGAGTTTACCTTCATAACTCATGAGAATCAACGGAAAAGTATCACAAATGGAATTTAGTGCAGTGATGGGGAAATAACATGCAGAAATAAACACGTAGAAATAGTAAATTAAAGATACAATTTTTTAAGGACTCAATAGCAACAAAACAGGTTTAAAAAAAACAGAATACACATAACAACGATGTACAGGATCTGTATGAGCGAAATTGGAAACTGCTCCCCAATAACAGAAACTGTAACAAAGGAAAGCTATCTTGTTCTTGGATTAAAAATTGGGTATCATTGTATACCCACGTACCAAAGTTGTCTATAAACATCATATACTCTAGATTAATATAGGAAAGTGGTCCCACAGGAAGTGGTCCCTTAAATCGGGACCCAAGATGTGTGCCCAGGAAGAGTCTGGCCCCCCTTTTCTGCTGCCTACAGGGTAGCTGTATCTGCCCCCAGTCCCCTCACCTCATACCCCCCTGCAGCTCACCTCCTGTACCTGGATTGCGTTGTTTGCATCACATTTGGCCAGGAGCATCACCTCGTGACAGCAGAGACCCGCGGCCAGCAGCAGCGCCCAACCTCGGGTCCGTGTTGATGCTCATCTCTGGTCCAGAACTGCCAGCCCCTCAGGCCTGCCAGCCTAAATTGGCCTCCCACCCACCCCACCCACATCTCTGGCCTGGCCACCCCTCTCACCTGCAGCCCAGTCCTGCCTCTGGACTCAGACAAGGCCCCGCCCCTCATTTGTGGGTTTGATTTTTAGTGGTCCACTTAAACAAAATCAGTCAGGAATCGACTATACCTGTGGACAGACATAAATGATGTATACTTTATGAAATTAAAGAGTACTCTGAAAAAGTTCTGAGAATAAAAGGGAAAGACACAAAGTGTGAGAAAATAGGAATTACCTAAAACATAGGGTACAAAAAGACAGAAGGTGAAAGAACGGGAACAGATACACAGGGTGGTACAAAAGCAGCTTTACAGTTGTTTACGTGGAAAATGATATCGTAATTATTAAATAATAAGACAACGATAAACTTTGATTCTCGTACTCGCAACTCTGACCCTATTTTTCTCCCATCCTGTATTACGCAAACATAAACCACATGAAAATTACGTAATAACATGCAGTGGACCTCGAGGTAAACAGAATTAGTAGAGATGAAGAGCACTTTATATCAATAGGTTTAATTTACCAGGAAGATCCAAATTCACCATGTACTCGACATCATAAACTTAAATTATATAGAACAGAGACACAAAAATATTTATAATCATACTAGATTTAACAAACCTCTCTCGTCAGGAATAGAGCATTCCTTTCATAAGCAAGAGAGCACCTCAAAAAATTCAGTAAGGATGTAAGACACACCATGAGCAGCAAACTGGATTCAGCATCCACAGACAACTGAGTATACACAACTTTTCCTGCTCACCTGCACAAAGGTGATATTTCCAAAACGAAGAGATGCAGCTTGGGAGATTTTTTTATATCCACCATATTGTTATGAGGCCAGTGCCAATGAAAATTCGAAGGACTGAAATTAGATGAAGTATGTTTCTTGCTCACATTGTAGATAATCTAGAAATCATTTGTAAAAGGTAACTAGAAAGTTCTTACATTTAAAACTGATGAAATACACTTCTAAATAACCCTCAAAATAAGTCACAATCGGAGTTAAAAATAATTGGAACTGAATAATAATAAAAATAATACATCAAAAACATATGGGAAAAGTAGTGATGAACCTGCACACTAGGGGGAAACAGCTGAAAATTCACATGTTCTGCATCCATATTACACACCCAGAATAATAAATTACATCCAGAGCAAGCAGAAGAATGGAAATAGGCAAGGAGAGAAGTCTGAAGGGTATATACTTAAAACAATAGCAGTTATTGGCAGTTTTCGTAGAATTTTGAATTAATTTTCACTTTCCTGTATAATTTAAATAATCTGTAACAAAAAAAAAGTCATCCTCACTTTGGGTTAAAAAAATACGAGGGAAAAACATGGCAAAATTTAAGAATAAAAATAACCTAGATTGCTGTGGTGACACCACCAGAGGCCTTTTCTCTGCTCACCCAGCCCGATCTCCGCACTCAGAGGGGCCCATTCTCCAAAGTGCGTTTCTTTGTGTGCAAATGCAGCCGAGCAGAGAGGAAATGACAGGACCAGAGCAGAATGAGCAGCACAACCTCAGGGGGAACGTGCCCCGGGGCTGACTCACTGCAGGGCCTGCTCAACCCTGCTGCTTCACAACTAAGCAGCAACACTACACACCTGAACCACAAAGGTGCTGCTTCATGAGTCACCGGGAACAATACTGGGATTCCTCTCAGTCATGACGCACTCACAGCTATTCTGTACCAAAATGGAGCAACTCCAAAAATAACGGTCCCTTCTTTCCCACACCCCAACACTGGAACACATACTGACATTGAATTGGGGTCAATGACCATTAGTTCATAGAGGGAACAATTCCTTGTATGTGAAATGTAACCCAGAACACTTTCGGAAAAGGCAGTGTGAGCTGGGTGTGACAGAAAGGACAAAAGACAAAGGCCGGTTCTCCCATGGGTGTAATGTGCCCAAAAAGGCAACAGGAGCATCTATGGCAAGGACTCGGGCTATCCCCGGGGGCTCTCTAGGGCCCAGGCGGCCTCTGTCGCCTGGAGAATGCCGAACAGACCCTTAACCACCACAGGACACCTGCATCCCGCTATAAGCGGCCCTCTGACTCCATGGGGCTCGGACCCGTGGGGCCGGGGTGCCAGCAAATGGCCTGCGTTGCGGCAAACCCGAAGACCCGTCCGTCCCATCCCCCACACTGCGAAGATCCC
Organism: Desmodus rotundus; assembly: GCF_022682495.2. NCBI lineage: Eukaryota > Metazoa > Chordata > Mammalia > Chiroptera > Phyllostomidae > Desmodus > Desmodus rotundus. The sequence goes on along the minus strand of NC_071393.1, from coordinate 137,307,046 downwards.
CCTGTTCTTCCATTCGTAAAGGGGACCCCCTTTACGGATGGAAGAACAGGGGGGAGGCCCCCAGGAGATGGCTTTTGTCCACGCCGCAGCTGGCTGGTTTCCAGCCAAGACGCGGGGCCCGGCGGGCGCAGGGCAGGCCCCACCCACGACAAGCCTCCCTAGGGGCAACGTGACCACCCTTGAGATATCAGGCCAGGTTCACAGGGTCCCAGGGCTCGTGTCCGGGGAACTGGAAGCTCTTCAGGCCACCCCTAGGACCGCGCGTTCTCACGTGGACCACACTTCCCAGCAGGCCTCCCACCCCCGCAGAGGCAGAGCGCCCAGGGAAGACCTGGGGACCTGGGGCCCTAGCGGGGGACCGGACACGGTTCGGCGCCAGTTGCAGCGGGCCAGGGTGGGCGGGACACTCACCCACGGACGCGTGAATCCCAGGGGACTCAGGCCTGCACCCCACCGGGGAGGCTAAGATTCTCACTTTGGCTCAAACTGCCCCACCCTGCGCTGAGGCGCCAAACTTGGTCCCAGGGGTTTCAACTCTCTAAAGTCTTGGCTAAACTACACAAGAATGCACTGTGACCACCCGGACCCCGGTCCCCCAGCGCTCGTACCCGCCCTCTCCGTGAAGGCATCGTAGGCCTCCTGTCCTTGGTGTCCGCAAAAGGCATTTACCTGGGGCGAACCTGGGCCCTGGTGAGCGGGACCAGGCCCCATGGCAGGAGCCTGGGGAGGCCACTGGAGCCACTGGGCCCAGGGCTGGGGATTTTCCCGGGGGCTCTCTCGGGGCCCAGGCACCCTCTCTCGCCCGGGGAGTACCCACGTCATCCCTTGCACCCCGCAGGACACGTGCATCCCGCGATAAGCGGCCCTCTGCCTCCATGGGGCTGGGACACATGGGGCCATGGTGGGAGAAACTGGCCTATGTTGGGGGAAACCCTCAGACCCCTCAGTCCCTTCCTCCCCACCGTGAAGATCCCCCTGTTCTTCTATCCGTAAGGTGCTCCCCCTCTTGGTACCGAGAAACAGCATAATGTCCCAGGAGATATATTATTCACAGACTCGGCTGGCTCATTTCAGGGCAGGCCTGGGGCCAGGTACGTGCAGGGACCCTCGCTTAGAAGCCTCCCCAGAAACAATTCCTGTCTTCTGCGGGGCAATGCCCCCCACTCCTGAGTCATCATCCCAGGTTTGCAGAGTCCTCGTGCCTGTGTTTTTAGCACTGTGTGTGTGGGGACTTTGCGTGCAGATCTCCCAGTCTGCTGGGGATGCAAATACGTCTACCGAGACAGGATCTGCTGGGGGAGGAAAAGTGGTTTATCTGTCAAAGGGGAAGGGGACTGGGAAGAGCCTTTTCCTCAATGGGCTTTTATTAGGTTCAATTTGCACAGGGATACAGGTAAAGCTCATCAATCTTTGTCAGGCAGTCAGGATCAAACAACAGGTAACATACAAAGAACTCTGAGGGCTTCTTCTCAGTCAGGGTCAGTTAGCTAAAGGGCTATGAAACTTTGGGAAACAAACTCATTTCATGCTTGGACTCTTGTGAGAAAACTGAGGGCATTCTTAGCAAAGCAGTTTTCACAGGGTTTTTTGTATTCTGTCTTAGGCGTGATCGGCCCCAGGGAATCTGCCCTTTCCAGCACAGGGCTGTACCGCCCTCTGTCATTGTTTCAGGCTTCAGTCAGGCAGGGGAAGTAAGGCAGCCAAGAGATTAGGTGACTTCTTGCAGACAGAAGGAGCACTCAGTCTATGTCAAAGCTGAGGGGCGAGGGTCCATCACCCCCTTTTTCTATAGCCCCCCAAGTCCTTCCCTGAGGGCCTCTTCCTGACCATGTCTGTCTTAGGTCATCCCTCCCTTGAGGAATCTTACCCATCATTGGCTAACTGGTCAGGCTCAGGGCCAAGCAGGGTAAAGTAAAGTGGGCAGGGGCAGTGACCCTGCCAGGGAGATAAGCTTTGTCTCCTTAATGGCTTATGGTCCCAAGGTCTTTCACTCAGCCTTAGCCATGGGGGTTTACAGCTTCTGAAACCAGGCAGGGCACTTCCCAACATCTCCCCCCTTTTTCTTTGTGAAATCAATTGTAGTTGTCAAGCCTGTGAAACCAGTATTTGCTGTTTCCGAATGCGATCTCGAGAAAATAACCTCCGTATACATTGTAAGGCACAAATAAGAATTAAGACAAGGAGGCGCCCGACGGCTGCCATGACCCAAACTCATAAATTCAGTCCATCGAACCAGTTCTTTTGGTTCAGCTGTTGTAGATTATCGTGGAGGGTCTGGAACACTTTCTGTTCAGTTCAGCTTCTGATGTCACTGAGCTGTGGTGGAGCTCATGCTGGAGCTGATCGACTTGTCCGTTGAGATCGCTAGAGAACGCGTCCTGCAGGCGATGACACATATCTGCCCAGCAATGCTGACTGGAATTCCACTTCAAGGGGGTGACCCACAGCTTAGAGAAACCTGCATCGGGGGAGTCCAATGGAGTGGAGGTGGGTTGCCGCCAAGGAAGCCTTTTCTGTGATATGGCTTCGCCCTCTTCACCGCCAGCTACAAAGTCTGTTCTGGAGAGGAAACGCAAGCATACCCTCTTCCCCAAGTCAAAGTTCAACTGGGCCTTTCTAGCTTCCTTCCCCTAACGGGCCTTTGTACAAGACCAAGGGGTGTGGGCCTGCAGGCCTGTTTGGCACAAGGTGTTTGTCTATGGGTGACTTTGAATTATCATCACGATTCCAAAAGTTGTACGTATATATTGCTAGCGTGGTGAAATTCCTGGGAGGTATTTCCTGACTCCCCCTTTTTGGTTTGTTTAATAATGTTTTAAAGGTCTGGTGAGCTCTTTCAACAATTGCTTGGCCTGTAGGGTTATAGGGGATACCTGTTTTATGCCGAATTCCCCATTTTTCTAAGAAAGCCTGAGTGGCTTGTGGAATGTATCCTGGGCCATTATCGGTCTTGATTTCTTGTGGACGGCGTAAGTGGCTGAATGCCTCCAGCCAATGAGCTCTAATGTGCTTTGCTGACTCCCTGGGAGGAGAGTGGCGTGTAGAGCACCTGAGTAAGTGTCTACAGATATATGTGAATATTTCAATCTTCCCAAAGGGGCATAGCAAGTAACACCTGTCTGCCGAATCATTCGAGGTTGCAACCCTCCAGGGTTCATTCCAAGAGTAGGGGGTGCTTTTGAAAGCGCTTGACAATCTGGACATTCGCTGATCACCTGTTTTGCTTGGGCCCGTGGAATACTAAATTCTTTACGTAGGGCCTGACTATTCTGGTGAAAACATTGATGAGGCATCGCCGCAGATTGAAAAGTATCTGCCAGGCTGACAAGGGCATCAGCCAGAGAATTACCCTCTGCCATAGGTCCAGGCAAGCCTGAATGAGATCGGATATGGGTAGCAAATAAGGGGTGCTTCCTTTGATCTAAAAGCCTTTGCAGGGTTAGAAACAGACTTAGGAACTGAGGCTCAATGGACCCTTTGAACACAGCCTGATCTATATGAAGGAGTGTATATACAGTATAACCAGAGCCACAAACTAAGTTAAGAGGCTCTTTGGGCCAATGCTGGAGGGCAAGAACAGCCCCTGAAATTCCCACCTCTTGAGTGGAAGAGTGCACTCCGGAAAGAAAATGTTTCCACTCGTTCCCTCTTTCCAGGTGATAACAGCTTTCCCTGCTTTCCATGAACCATCATTAAAGATGGTTTTAGCTTTGGGAACAGGAGTGTCGCTGAATTTTTCCCCTATGTGGATATTAAGAGTGGGGAGGTTTTGGATAGGTTTATCAGAAAGTAAATTAATATTAAACCCCCTACAAAATCAGCGACTGCACACTGAAATTCTAAAGATTGACTAGAAAGTTGTTGCAGATACACTTGGGTGAGTGGAACATCTCTAACAGCTGGGTCGTGGCCAAAAGCTGAATGACTATCACGGCCTTTGATAATAAGCTGACATAGCGCAGTAATGTAGGTGGTAATAGTGTGCTGGGTTGGATGGGATAAAAAGAACCATTGAATGGGACACTAGGTGACAAGTGTCCCATTAAGGCAGTAGGCATCCCCAGTGTGCGGAAGCAAAAAAGTCTGACAGGTAGTTGTCCGTTTACACTAGTGAGCTGCCTGGAAGAAAGGTATTGGTTAACCAAATCTAACTCCTGTCTAGCCTGATCACTTAAGGATCTAGGAGAATTTAGGTCTGAATGTGTACAGTCGCCACTAAGGAAAAGGCAGCAGGGTGATTTGTATTCCCCACTGAGTGAGGAGGTCCCTGCCCCAGATATTAAGTTTGGGCAGGGACGATGTAAGGCTGAATCCGTCCAACTTGCCCATCCAGACCAAAACCTTTCAGAGTCCACACACTTTTGCGGGGCTAAGAAACGCCCCCTACTCCAGTTATAGAAATGCAAATAAAATAGAAATTCCTTTCTTGAAATTAAGCATGCCAGCAGCCTCCCCAAGCACAGGGGCTGCTGTCCCTTACCTAAGAGATGACCTGGCTGGAACTCCCCTCCATGATGTGCTGTCTGCGCCAGTTCTAAGTCTGCTGCTAGACGCTGTGTAACTGTACCCCGGGGGCAGACCCAGCAGGCCAGGACCCACGCCTGGCTCTGGGTGCAGGGAAGGTTGCTCCCGTGTGCATGGGGAGGAAAGGATGAGAGGGGCACCAGATCCCCCTCCGCCGCTGTCACACGTCCTGGTGGAAAGATGCGGCCCCACTGCGCTGCGAGTGTGCACACGCTGGCTCTCACCAGGCTCAGATGTGATGTCTGCCAGGGAAGGGCCTGGCTGGTGCCCATCTGTCCCTTCTCTTTTTGTCTAAGCTTTCCTGATTGTGAAAGCATCTCTGCCCTGCTTTTTCCCATATTTCCAAATCTAAAGATCCCTTACCTGGGAGACATCAGCAGCCTTAAAAAGCTGCTGAATTAGCCTGAAACATTGCTCCTGTTCCTTCGAGAGCCCGTTCCCCGTGCTTGAGGATTCGTAGAAACGTTTATAGAAATTCCTTAACAAATAAAAGAGCCTTTTCTGAGATTCCTCCTGCCGCAAGCGTGGCCATTACAAAACCAGTTCCAGTTTCCCTTTCACTCTGTCTGCACCCTCAGACCCTGTTTTTTGCTAATGAGGAGAGTGTAGTGGGTTGAAATGTGCTGCTGGTGGAAGACAGTCAGGGAGGGCTGCCGGATATTTCGGGTACCCTAACCCTGGTTATGGGACTCGGTTTCTCTTCCCAGTCATCTAGACCAGCTGGGAGGGCTCAGAGCACTGGGTGACCAATCCTTAAATCGCGCTTCCCCGGATGAGCCAAAAGTTAAATTACGTGAGATGGAATTCCCTGTGAGGCCCCTGCAGGTCTCAGGGACTCGACCCCAGACACCTCCACGAGGCCCCCACTCACATAGGGACACCCAAAATCTCAAGCTGGAGGGAGGAAGTGCCTCTTTTCTTTGGCGCTCAGCAAGAAGCTGAAACGCTCATAAATACCTTGCTACAAAGCTGATAAAAGGGAAAGTCTTTGCTTTCTCCTCCCCCAGCCTAAACCTAGGCGGGGATCGAGCTGCAGGGGATGGGACTGTGAACACTTTTCCAGTGTGCCTCTCGTTGCCTGGACTTTTGCTCGCGGCTGGCGGGAAACCTAGCGTTCTGTCCCGGTCCACGTTCCAGCTCATCCTCTCACAGGAGTCTTCTAGCAGCGAGCGCCCTAGTGGCCTTTAAACGCTTGACCCGTGCCCGCAAAATGCAACAAATGCTGGGAGAGAGAAAGCCAGTCTCCCATTCATGGAAGAGGGTGCAGGGGAGACAAAGGAGAAGAGAACCGCTCAAGGGGAGGCACAACAGAAACCTTTCCTCTCATCTGTAACACACCTGGGGGCCTTCCCGAGAGATGCCCTGTCCCTGGGGGGGATGAAAGCACTAATTTCCATCCTCTTAGGCATGCCATCTGTGATGATGGCTCCTAGTCTGTGGTCGAAGCAGGTCCCGACTTCTCAGGTCCCTGTTTGGGCGCCAGATGTGGGGGAGCTTTGCTCAGAGAGCCCCCCCGTCCACCGCGGATGAAAATAAGTCTACCGAGACATGATCTGCTTGGGGAGGGAAGGTGGCCGATCTCGCCAAGGAGAAGGGCCGAGAGCCTTTTCCTCAATGGGCTTTTATTGGGTTCAGTTTGCACAGGAACACAGGTAAAGCTCATCAGTCATGGTCAGGCAGTCAGGATCAAACAATACATAACATTCAAAGAACTCAGGGCTTCTTATCAGTCAGGGTCAGTTAGCTAAAGGGCTATGAAACTTTGGGAAACAAACTCATTTCACGCTTGGATCCTTGTCAGAAAACTGAGGGCATTCTTAGCAAAGCAGGTTTCACAGGGTTTTATGTATTTTTTCTTAGGCCTGATCAGGCCCCCAGGGAACCGCCCTTTCCAGCACAGGGCTGCACCGCCCTCTGTCACTGTTTCAGGCTTCAGTCAGGCAGGGGGAAGTAAGGCAGTCAAGAGATTAGGTGACTTCTTGCAGACAGAAGGAGCACTCAGTCTATGTCAAAGCTGAGGGGCGAGGGTCCATCACCCCCTTTTTCTATAGCCCCCCAAGTCCTTCCCTGAGGGCCTCTTCCTGACCATGCCTGTCTGAGGTCATCCCTCCCTTGAGGAATCGTACCCATAATTGGCTAACTGATCAGGCTCAGGGCCAAGCAGAGTAAAGTAAAGTGGGCTGGGGCAGTGACCCTGCCAGGGAGATCAGCTTTGTCTCCTTAATGGCTTATGGTCCCATGGTCTTTCACTCAGCCTTAGCCATGGGGGGTTACAGCTTCTGAAACAGGGCAGGGCGCTTCCCAACAGCTGCATGCTTTCCCTACTGTCCAGAGGACCACACATTTTTCTGGAGACCACTTTTCCAAGCATGTTTCCCACCCACATAAAGGCGGAGTGCAAAAGGTAGAACCAGGGACTGCCGGCCAAGATGGAGTATAGGGAACTGTTCCATGTGGGGGAAATGTAGCCCAGATCCCACTCAGAAAAGCCAGTGGGAGTGAGGCCTGGCAGGAAGGACCCACGCCCACACACAGCTACTTCTGTGGGGAATCAGGCCTGCCCTGTACATAGGCTGCTCTGAGACTTGCTTTCCCTGAAACTCCCTCACCCTGGATTGAGGCAGCAAATGTTGACTGAGTATCTTTAACTTCCTAAAGTCTGTGCTAAACCACCCAAGTATGGAGTGTGACCAGTTCAACCACTTCCCCCCCTGGAGCTGTAACATCCTTCTCTTTGATGTAATGAGCAGCATTCTGTCCTTGGTTGTATGTAAAAGGTAATCACCTACAGTGAGCATGGGCACAGTAAATGTGGACCATCCTCTATGTAAACTGCCCAGAAAAGCACTGAAAGCCTGCCCAGGCAGGGATCGGGCTTTCTCAGGGGCTCTCTGTGGCCCTCACGCCCTCTCTCACTTAGAGAGTGGCCATGCCATCCCTTTTTCCCCCACAGGATTTTTGTAGTCCCTGTGAATTTGTCTATTGCTGCCACAGCACACAGATCCCGCGGGCCGAGGTCCACATCAAGTTCACAGACACCCTATGCCAAAACATACACAGGCCCTGGAGTCTAGAACTTGGACCCTGGAGTAGAGCCAGAACCAATAGCTGAATGCACGTCAATTTGAATTACAAAGTAAACTGAATGGTGAGAAAGATACTGCATACCAAAACTTATGGAAGACATCTTCACCCTTAAATGCACAGTATCAAAAATGAAAGCTGAAAATATACAAGTTTTGTGCCCATACTTAGAACCTAAAATAGTCAATTAAATCCAGAGAAAGTAGACAGAAACGTGCACGTCGACATCTCCACAAGTGTATGTATATAAAATGAGAGCAGTTCTGTTTAACTTTTGGGGTAGAATTGTGAAAATATTTTTTCTCACTGTTAAAGTAAGCAGCAACAAAGTAAACTAAAAATGCTTTCCAGGCACACTTGGAGCTTTTTAAAACATGACTATAGTTAGCTATAAACCAGGTTTCAACAAATGTCTCACAAACTACTTATTGCTCTCTTTGCCATTGATCTGGAAACCAGTCACAAGGTAACTAGAAAGTCCCTATATTTAGATGTTGAAAACACTCTTCTAAATACCTTCCCAAAATAAATCACAGTCAGACTGGGAAATAATTTACATAGAAAAATAATAAAAATACTGCATAACAGACCAAGATCTTTCTGCTTTCAAAAATGATAAAAGCTTCAAACTGTTTCTCAACCAAAGGTGATTTCTGCACCCAAGGGGGCTTTAGGCAATGTCCTGAGTCATCTTAGACTGTCCTGAGGGGAAGGGAAGCCAGGGTGTGGGCAGTGAATAGAGGTACTGAATGCTAATAAGCACCTACAATGCAGAGGACAATCCCCCAGGTGAATGAGTTATGTGGCCCACAAGGTCCATAGTGCTGAGAATGACAAACCCTGTTCTGTATCCTGGAGAGTCCCTTAGAATACAAACAGCATGTCCCTTTGCGTCCTATGTCTGAAATGCTGCCTTTCTTGGAACAGGAAGCATGGAAGCTAAAACTTAAAGAATAAAAAAGGCCAGCCATCTGACAAATGTTGGGGAGAAGTGTCCCAGGCAATAGATCGGGAGGCAAAGGAAGACCCCATCTACTTAGGAGACCAAATCACACTGTGATTAAACACAGTACTCGTCTGAGGATCCCTGCTTCTCTCCACTGCTCCTATGTCACTGTAATAACTTCTTCATAATGTCACTTAGAACAGAGATTCTTACTCTGTTACATTCCACATTTCACCGTCTCAAGTTTTCCTCTTGAAAAATGTGGACATTTGCCAAACTCTGTGTTCCTCAGATTACCTGCCCGGGGCACTTTCCCTGTAACAAAATACTTCTGATTTCTACAACACCATGCTTCCAGGCCCCAAACTCATTTAAAATGCTAAGAAGGATGTTACTATTTTATTGAGCCGTTAATCTATGTATGACTAACAAAGAAAATTTTTCTGTCTCCTCACATTCCCTCACTTCCTGTGTTCTTTCAGGCTTTAACTATTTCTAGGTCACCTACAGCTACAACCATTTAACGATCATTATTGCATGAGAGCGTGTTTACCTTTGTAACTCATGAGAATCCACGGAAAAGTATCACCAATAGAATTTAGTGCAGTGATGCAAAAATAACATGCAGAAATAAATATGCAGAAATAGTAAATTCAAGATACAATTTTTTTAAAGACTCAATAGCAACAAAACAGGTTAAAAAAAACTGGGAATAAGCTTAACAACAACGTACAGGATCTGTATGAACAAAATTGGAAATTGCCACCCAATAACAGCAACTTTAACAGATGAAAAATATCATCTTGTTTTTGGGTTAAAAAATGGGTATCATTGTATATCCATGGACCAAAGTTATCTATAACTGAAACATAATCTAGATAAATATAGAAAAGTGGTCCCACAGTAAGTGGTCAGCTAAATTGTGACCTGAGACGTGTACCCCAAAAACAGCCAGGCCCCCCTTTTCTGCTCCCCACAGCGGGGCTGTATCTGCCCTCCACCCTCCCACCTCATAGCCCCAACGCAGCTCAGCTCCTGTCCCTGGTTTGCGTTGCTTGCGTCAGCTTAGGCTGTGAGCAACACCTCGGGACCACAGAGACCAGAGACCAGCAGCAGCTGGCAGCACCTAACTTCCAGCCCACGTGGTTGCTCATCTCTCCCCCAGAATTGCCAGCCCCTCATGCCCCCCAGCCTAAATTTGCCTCCCACCCAGCCCCACCCACATCTGTGGCCCCCTCTCACATCCTGTGCACGTTTTTATCTACTTTCTCTGGATTTAATGTACTATTTTAGGTTCCTAATATGGGTAAAAAAATTGTAAATTTGCAGCTTTTATTTCTGATAATCTGCATTGAAGGGTGAAGATTTCCTACATGAGTTTTGGTATGCAGTATCTTTATCACCATTCATTTTCAAATACTTTGTAATTCAAATCGTGTTTTACTTTTGAGGTTGTTTATGAGTACATTACATAACTACCAAATATAAGGACTTTCCTAAGACCCATTTCTGGAATGTGAATTCTTGCTGAAGTGCAATGAGAGCACTTCAGAAACATTGTATGTAATTTCACTGCTCTGATGCTTGTTGAAACTGGCTTTATATTGGCTTCGCCAAACGATAAAAACTTTTGGGAAGATGGAATTATGAAGAGGCCTGCAATATTGCAGAAAGCAGTGGAACAAAACGGTGAATACATTGTTCAATACAGTTATTGGTGAAAATGAAAAACGTTTCTTCCTTTGCGTCTTTGCATAAAAACAGGATGAACCTTTTGGCCAAGCAAATAGTACTGTGTTCCAAGAGTGCATCTCTGCTGCCATCTCGTGGTCATTTGAGGAATAACATGTTAGGGGCAGGTGAGCAGGAAAAGTGGTTGAGTGTAGTTAGAACATCAATGAATGTTGACTGTAATGTTATTTAGACGTGTATTTAGTAACTTTTAAATATCAGGACTTACTAGTTACCCTTTGTTCATGATTTCTATGTTAACATCAATGACAGTAAGAAATATACTGTATGTAATTTCAGTCCTTTGAAATTTGTTAAAACTTGCCTTAGCGCAGGATGGTCCCTTTGAAAATTGTCTCAAGTGTGTCTCTCTGCTGCCATCTCGTGTGTCACCTGGGAATAACAGCTTCATGCAGGCCGGCGGTAAAAGTCATTGGCTCTAGTGAATTATCTACTAAGGGTTTGTGGAATGTTATTTGAGAAGTGTCTTTCATTACATTTAAATGAAAGAACTTTCCAGTTACCCTTTGTTTCTGAGTTCTACATTAGCAGCCATGAGGGTGAAACATATTTTCTATAATTTCAGTCCTTTGAAGTTGGTTGAGAACACAGGGATGGTACAATAGGGTCATTTCCAAAATGTTCTAAGTGTGCATACTGCTGCCATCTTGTGGGCTTTCTGGGGAATGACATCTTAGTTGAGTCAGGAAAAGTGGTTGATTCCAGTGGAATATCAATGACTGTTGATGGCGGTGGTATTTAGAAGTGCGTTTCAAAACATCTAAGTGTAAGGGCTTTCTAGTTACTTTCTAGTTGTCCAAAAAGTCAGTTTGGTCCCCCACAGCTGCACCACCTCTGTGTTGCCCCCATGTCATCACCTGGCAACGGTCCCGCATACTTGCCTTTAATGTCATTTGAAACTGTTTTTTAGACAGTATCGTGACAACTGTCATATCCCTGTGGGATGAAAAACCTCATGACAAGTGGTGAATGTGTGTGTGGCCCTCTTCCCACTGAAGATGCATGAACATAAGGAACGTTTCTGGCCCCTCAGTCTGTGTCATTTCCAGAAAGGTACAAGCGCAAGTGTAAGGCAAGAAAAGATGCTTGGTGTGTACGGAGAAGATGCTGAGTCTGATGGAACGTGTGAGAAGTGGGCTGCAAAGATTAATGCAGGAGATTTCTCATGACAGTTACCGCACGAGTAGGCAGACCAGGAGCAGTGGAGAGCCATCCAGGGCAGACGTTAACAGAAGACAGACCACGTTATGGCACGCGGGAAACAGGCAACATACTCAAAGTATCCCAATCCAGTGTCGAAAAGCATTTGCAGCAGCTTGATTATGTTAATCTCTTTGACGTTTGGGTTCCACAGATGTCAAGCTGGGTGATGGGGGTCCCATCTTGACTGAATTTCCACATGCAGTTCTCTACGGAAATGGAAGGGAAACATTCCATTTCCAAGACAAAGTGTGAGGGGATGAACCGTTGATATTTGAGAATAATGTGGAACATGAGATATTGAGGGAAGCCCAGGAACCACTAGCAGCCCCTCTAAAGGGTGGTCTTCATCCGAAGGAGGTGATGTCCTGCGGTGGGAGCTCCTTGCGGAAACCCAGAGGGCTTCTCCCAACAATGACTGATCTCTGTTAGACCAAGTGAAAGCCACCTGAGGGAAAATGTCCAGAATTTGTCAGGAAAGACAGGGAAGCTTCAGGATAAGGCAGGAGCGCACCCGCTTCTCTTTGGTGACCAGGGGAAAGTGTTCCAGCCCCGCTGAGCAGTCATGATTCATCTGCAGTCCTCACCAGAGCTTGCACTTTGCATGACCCTTTAGTTTGGTCTTCGTGAATTTCTCTTATTGGAGAGGAATTTTCCTTCCCTGCAAGACTGCAGAAGATACTTGGAAGAGTTCCCTGGTCTGAAAGAGGACAATGTTGTGGGACGATGGAACGGTGAAGTAGCTTGAAAGGTGAGAGAGGGCAGTGGAACAAAACAGTGACAACGTTGTCCAGTAGTGGTTCAGTCCCGTTGTTTGGGGGAGAATGAAAATTGTCTCTGTCATGGCATCTGATGGTGAAAAGCAAACAAAATTTTTGGCCAAGGCATTAGTACACTATGTGTTCCAAATGCTGGTCTTTGCTGCCATCTCGTGGCCGTTCTAAGGAATGACACCTCAGTACAATTCAACAGGATCAGTGCTTGATTCCAGGGGAATATGAAAATGACTTTGGATAGCAGGGGTATTCAGAAGTGCATTTGAAAATGTCTAAATGTCAGGGCTGGCCCGTTACCTTGTCACTGGTTTCCAGATTAACGGCCAAGATCGCAATAAGCATATTTTATGTGACATTTCTTGGATCTGGCTGTGTAGTGTGATAGAGTCGGGTTTCCACAAGTTCCAGGTATGCTTGAAAATCACTTGTAATTTGGTTTCTCTGATGCAGAATCCTTAAACTACGAGGAGGTAAAATTTATTTAAACTTCTCTACGAAGAGGTAAGAAAAAGTGAAGCAAAATACAAGCACTTTCATTTTATGTATATGCCCCTCCAGACATGTTTACGGGCTCGTTTACTAAACTTTGCCTAGAGTGCGTTTACTGTTTTAGGGTCCTCGTTCAGGTAAAAAAGCGAAGGAACCTTTGTGGGAATCCAATAGTAGAGTTTGTGTTCCAACTGTCGGTCTCTGCTGCCACCTCGTGGACATTTTTAGGAATGACACCTCAGTGCAGGTCAGCAGGAAAAGTGGTTGATTCCAGTGGAATGTCAATGACTTTGGGTGGCAGTGGTATTTACAAGTGCATTTGAAAACATCTAAATTTTAGGGGTGTCCAGTTACCTTGTGACTGGCTTTCAGGTTAAGGGCAAAGGAGCCATTGATACGTTTTACGTGACGTTTCTCAGAACTGGCTCTGTAGTGTAGTAGCGTCAGTCTTTGACAAGTTGAAGGTGTGCTTGAAATTCGTTTGTCTTTGCTTTGTTGCAGCTTCTTTAAACAACGTGGAGGTAAAATTTATACAGAATTCTGCACCAAGAGGTGCAGGAAAAAAAGCAAAATAAAATATCAGTGCTATCGGTGTATGTACTCTTGTTTCCTCAACTTTGCCTGGACTTCCTTTTCCATTTTCGGTTCCTCCTACATGTGCAAACCTTGTACATTTCCAGTTTCTGCTTCTGACCTCTGCATTGAGGGGTGAAGAATTTTTTTATCAAGAATTGGTGATTAGCATCTTTAGCGTCATTCGGGTCAAGTTATCAAGTAATTCGTATGGTGGTTCATTTTGGAGCTTCTGTAGGAGTCTCTTTCGGAAGTGCTGAACAACAGAACTGTCTATTTGTCTATTTTCTGTGAATACTAGGTTAAATGCCATGGGAGCAAAAAATGGGCTGTATACGATTTTGCGGCTGTGATGCTGGTTGAAACTTGCCTTAAATCAGGTCAGCCAAAAGGCCTCTTTGGCCAAAAAGCCTATTTGGTAAAAAAGTCCATTTGGCCAATACGTCTGTTTGGCTGAAAGGTCAGTTCAGCCACAAGTCAGTTCAGCCTGCAACCCCACTCCCACACCCCCACCCCATCACCTGTCTCTGGTCACCCATACTTGCCCTTAACATCATTCAAAACCGTTTAATTAGATGGTATAGTGACAGCTATTATATCAGCTTTGCCTGCAGAGCCCCCCGTCCGCCGCAGATGAAAATAAGTCTACCGAGACATGATCTGTTTAGGGAGGAAAGGTGGCAGATCTCTCCAAGGAGAGGAGCTAAGAGCCTTTTCCTCAATGGGCTTTTATTGGGTTCAATTTGCACAGGAATACAGGTAAAGCTCACCAATCTTTGTCAGGCAGTAAGAATCAAACAACAGGTAACATTCAAAGAACTCTGAGAGCTTATTCTCAGTCAGAGTCAGTTAGCTAAAGGGCTATAAAACTTTGGGAAACAAACTCATTTCATGCTTAGACCCTTAGGAGAAAACTGAGGGCATTCTTAGCAAAGCAGGTTTCACAGGGTTTTTTGTATTCTCTCTTAGGCCTGATGCCCCACAGGGTACCGCCCTTTCCAGCACAGGGCTGCACCACCCTCTGTCATTGTTTCAGGCTTCAGTCAGGCAGGGGAAGTAAGGCAGCCAAGAGATTAGGTGACTTCTTGCAGACAGAATGAGCACTCAGTCTATGTCAAAGCTGAGGGGCGAGGGTCCATCACCCCCTTTTTCTATAGCCCCCCAAGTCCTTCCCTGAGGGCCTCTTCCTGACCATGCCTGTCTGAGGTCATCCCTCCCTTGAGGAATCTTACCCATCTTTGGCTAACTGGTCAGGCTCAGGGCCAAGCAGGGTAAAGTAAAGTGGGCAGGGGCGGCACCTCTGCCAGGGAGATAAGCTTTGTCTCCTTAATGGCTTATGGTCCCAAGGTCTTTTACTCAGCCTTAGCCATGGGGGATTACAGCTTCTGAAACAGGGCAGGGTGCTTCCCAACAACTGCATGCTTTCCCTACTGTCCAGAGGACCACACATTTTTCTGGAGACCACTTTTCCAAGCATGTTTCCCACCCACATAAAGGCGGAGTGCAAAAGGGTAGAACCAGGGACTGCCGGCCAAGATGGAGTATAGGGAACTGTTCCATGTGGGGGAAATGTAGCCCAGATCCCACTCAGAAAAGCCAGTGGGAGTGAGGCCTGGCAGGAAGGACCCACGCCCACACACAGCTACTTCTGTGGGCAAATCAGGCCTGCCCTATACCTAGGTTGCTCTGAGACTTGCTTTCCCTGAAACTCCCTCACCCTGGATTGAGGCAGCAAATGTTGACTGAGTATCTTTAACTTCCTAAAGTCTGTGCTAAACCACCCAAGTATGGAGTGTGACCAGTTCAACCACTTTCCCCCTGGAGCTGTAACATCCTTCTCTTTGATGTAATGAGCAGCATTCTGTCCTTGGTTGTGTGTAAAAGGTAGTCACCTACATTGAACATGGGCACAGTAAATGTGGACCATCCTCTATGTAAACTGCCCAGAAAAGCAGTAAAAGCCTGTCCAGGCAGGGATCGGGCTTTCTCAGGGGCTCTCTCTGGCCCTCACGCCCTCTCTCACATAGAGAGTGGCCATGCCATCCCTTTTTCCCCACAGGATTTTTGTAGTCTGTGTGAATTTGTCTATTGCTGCCACAGCACACAGATCCCGTGGGCTGGGATCTGCATCAAGTTCACAGAGACCCTGACCAAAACCTACACAGGCTCTGGAGTCTAGTATCTGGACCCTGGAGAAGAGCCAGAACCAATAGCTGAATGCCAGACCTCCGACCCAATCCTAAAACTGTCCCCACGACCCAGGACAGACCATGTACACTGAATGCCAGTCACTGGACACCAGATTCCATCCATCAGACCCTAGAGCCAGAGCTACATGTGGATCCCACACACCAACCCAGCATGCAAAGCCACACCTGAAGAGACTCCACATCCCAGACTCACAGCCCCAGGCCACAGACCCTGGAGACAGAACCTAGATCTGTAACCAGGACCCCACAGCCACACTCCAGAGTTGGAGCTGGATAATGGAGCCCAGTTGCCAGATGCCAGATGCAGGAACAGAACCGAGTCCTCCCAATGTAAACAGAGCCAGCGGTCAGTGAAGAACTTTCCTAAGTCCGAGCAATTGGCCTCACAAATACCTTTCATGCCGGTGTAAACGTACAAGAGAAGAAAGTGACTCCCAGCACTACTAAATTGTACCAAGCCCTGCAGAAATAGACCATAAAGGCTGACAGAGCAAAATATGATATTAATGCTTACTTTTGCCAGGAGGTGTGCATGATCTCTCAGAGGCTGCACTTTCCAGAAGTTGGTGTCCCGGCCATGCTTGTCACACGGCCGGCTCACCAACACTGTGGGGTTTAAAACATTATTTTTTGCCATACCTTCTAGGTTCTAAGAGCTGGGATAACAATCAAATTAACATAATCTAATTAACGGGAGATATTCAAGTTCCAACACATGGGCAAGGGGAATTTATATTCAAATGAATACCAAAAATAAGGAGATGATATTGGGTATATAGGGTATATTGGAAAATGGAAGAACAGTCTTAAATTTCAACGGTGAAATGAGGGACATGCAGGTAATTTAGAAAATGGGCAACATACCTGCCAAGTTAATTTCTGTCGGGCAACTCCCAAAACTTTAAGACACAAGGAAACAGTAAGAGGGTCAACAAGCTCTTGCTAGGAGTGTCACTGTCTGAAGCTGAGGTGATGGTGCTGAAGCTCTCTTCCTAAACCAAACTGTGGCCACTAAACCTCTTAGGAAGAAATGAGATGGCAATCCTACGTAATTTCTCAGTCCTCCCTTTCTTTTAGCAATAATCACGCCTCAGATAAACCTCATTGGCTACGATACTGCCACTGCGCAAAGCTCACCTTCCCTTCCTTAACAGCCAGTTTAAAATCAACGTGCCAACTGCAAAATGTTGGCCCTCTTCATTGCCACCTTTGAAACATTAAATAGAAGTTGTATATCCACAAGCTACATTAGAACATTGTTCCCTATTTCACTGACATAATCGTTCAGTTTTGAGAATAAGTTACTTTACTTAAATTGTTAAATCTTCCTTAAGTAAATGGTGATATACATGTACCCCCCTAATTCACCTCATATTAAACACCTGAGTGCTTGCTTACGTGGTGGGGAAACAACCTTTCCTGTGACCTCAGGAATCTTTGGGCTGGTCTAATAATCCAACAGGTAGGACACAGGTTAGCCAATGAAAATGGCCAAAAGTAAGACATGCTTAGGCGGGAGAACCTCACTCACAGGAGAGAATCAGAAACCCCACACACAGAAGAGCATAAATGAGACAGCAATGATGTGAGGTGCCATGGTTATTTTCTATGATAAAAATATCTTCTTACATATGTGGGAAAATATTTCTGATATAAAACAAGGTGTTGGAACAAATGAAGGGGAAAAATATTGGGCCCCCTACGTGACATCCTCCACCAAGATCAATGCTTTAATTGATTTTGATAGCCACTCACAACTAATATAAAACATTGAGAGCTATCTAAAACATACCAAGAGATCTAATGTGAAAGAATGGGAAAAAATATACTACACGAACATTAACCAAATAAAAATTATATAACCTATAGTAGACCAGAAAGCAATAAATAAATAAATAAATAAACACTACTACAAATAAAGAGGAGTACTTCCTATCAGTAAGTTCAATTTACCAGATTAGCAAATGAAAATGGCCAAATGTAAGACATGCATAGGCGGGAGAACCTCACTCACAGAAGAGTAAGAAACTCCACACGCAGAAGAACATAAATGAGACAGCAATGATGTTAGGGGCCGTGGGGCTTCAAAGTATCCTCATAAAAAGGGTCAAGGGCTAGCCCCAGGGCCCCCTTCTAGCCGTCCTGCTTAAATCCATTAAATTTGGAAAAATTCCACCTGAAATGAATCTACATATTCCTGACTTCTAAAATAGTTAAAACTCGACTGGAAGCTACAGCCCCCAGGAAATGAAGTGCTCCCGTCTCCACATCACTCACCACTGGAAAATAGGGGCAAAGGCAGCCAATGCTGTGGTCCCAGTTACTCAATAGTGACAAGTCACAAACCAACACCAGCTCCGAAAACTTCAGACGCAGTAACTCCTGGCAAGAAAGGTCCCAACTTTACCAACCAGAGAGAAAAGCAATTACCCTCTTGACACTTTCTACCTGATTCCTCCAGACCATGTGGGACCTGTCCAATTTGGCTACAATATCAACGTTAGCTTTCGTGTTTAGGGAAAACTGCTCACCGTGGCTACCGCAAAGAAGACCGTTTCCGTCAATCGTGTCACTTGATCGGACCAGAGCTGTCCCCAAACTCTGTCTCAGCCCTTCACGCAGTGAGCACCAGAGTCCCCTGGGGCGGTGGCCGCTCGGACAGGGCCGTTTCTCTCACCAGGGACATTTCTGATGCATAAACGCTGACTCTCCCCACTGGCACCCGAACAGCCAAAGAAAGGTCTGGAGAGAAAACCGCACGTGTAACGAGCCTGCTGCCCGGAGGCCGCCCGTGTGCGCCGGTCCCTGACTCGGGCGTCCCGGGCCTCCGCGTCTGCATGTGGGGTCCAGTGACCCCCTCCCTGTTGTCGCACCACGGAAACGGGTGAATTCCTTCCCTCCTTCACTACAGTCCCCGGACGCCGGTTTCCCCGTTTTTTCTTCTTCCAGAACCAGGAGAGAGAGGGGTGAGCTCGGCGGTCTTGGAGAGCGCGTCCACCTGAACCCTCAGCCGGCTCCGGATCCGCGAACCCCCGTACCCGCGCTGCGCCCCTCGGGCCCGAGAGAGGCCAGAGGCCGGGTGCGCAGCGCCGTCCGCGGTGAAGACGCTCCACTCCGCTCTCCTCTCCTTCCCACCGGGGAGAGGACCCCCCCAAAGCTGTGTTAGCGCGCGACTCCGTGTCCTGTCTCCTGCCCCATCCCTCTCCCCCCAAACCCTCCTGGACTCTCTCACGGTCTCCGTCACCTACTCCCACCCGCAGGTCCCCGTCCCCAAACCTCCCTTCTCTGTGTTCCAGCAGAATTCCGCGCGGGCCCTTCCCCCTCCTGCTCCCAAGGTAACCGGTTCAAACCTCCCGCAGGAGGCTCTGGTCCACCCTCTCCTGTCCCCACCGCTCCCCAGCACCGCGCACCAGGGTCCAGTCCTCTTTCCAGACACGCGCCGCCCTTCCCGTCTCACCCGGGCTTGTTCCCGAACCCCGAACCACCGGATCGCAGCCCCGCTGGCCTCTCCTAGCCCCTCCGTCCCTCACCAGCCCCTCTGTCCCTCGCCGGTGGCCGAGACGCGGTGCAAGCGTCCAGGCTGCGCGGGCACCTGCCCGAGCGCAGCAGGCGGAAGGGACCCACGCCTGGGGACGAGGAGTCACGGTGTTGAAGCGCTGCAGGCGTCCCAGGATGACGGCTTTCCTGTCATTGCTCACACGTCACTCCTTAATAACCGTTCTGTGACGTCACTAACAGTAAATACTCTTGCTTTCCTGGATTCCGAGATTCACCATCTCCAATCTCCCTTACGGACAATGCAGACATTGGTCAGATCGTGAGTTCCTCAGACAACCTGCAGGGGGCGCGATTTCTCTTACAAACACTGCTGGTGTCTGCAGGACTAGGGGTCCAAGCCCTGGACTCACTTAAAAGTAAGTATCCTGTTCCTGCTTTATTGCATCATCAATGAACTCACCGCCAACGAGATTTTCTCTCGCTCCTCACATCACCTCATTTCTTCATAGTTTTTCAAGTGTTATCTACTTTAAATATTTTTACGTAACTAAAGTAATGTAATTTTATTATTGTACAATAGCTTATTTACTTAGATGAATCATGAAAAGCAACGTAATGATTACAAGTAACAGAATTTGTTACAGTCAGGGGAAATCACACACAGAAATAAATATCCTTTCTCTGTATATAGAAACAGTAAGTTAAAGATAGAATTGAAGAGAACCAATAGCAACAAAACAGATAAAACACCTAACGCCAACCTCAGCAAGAATGTGCATGATCTGTGTGGACAAATGTTACAATGATGCCCAAGGAAAGACGCTTGAACAACTGGAAAGTGACATCGTGTTCTTCGATAAAAAACGTAAGAATGTCAATTGCCCAACGTTGCTTATAAATTGAATGTGATACAGTTTAAAATATCAACACTTTAAAACTAAAACAATCTCCTTTTCAGTTCACTTGTTAAAATGGGGAGTGAAAAGAGAATTCTGGAAGAGCAAATTAATAAATAGAACCTAGCCCAACCAAATATAACCATGTATTGTGTTATAAACAGACATTAATTAAAACAGTGGGAAATGGCCTTTGAATAGGCAAATTGATGGGACAGAATAAAAAGTCCAATAGTAAATGTGAAATCAGATGGAAATTTTCTATGATAAAGATATCTTGTAGATCTGTGGAAAAATACTTGGGATATAATAAAATGTGTTGGAACAACTGAATGGGAAAAATATCGGGCCCCCTACATGACATCCTCCACCAAAATCAATTCTTTAATTGATTTTAATAGTCACTCATAACTAATATAAAACACTGAGAGCTACCTAAAACATACCAAGAGATCTAATGTGAAACATTGGGAAAAATATACTATAAAAACATTAACCAAATGAAAATTATATAACCTATAGTAGACTTTAAGGCAAAAAAAACCCACTACTACAAATAAAGAGGAGTACTTCATATCAGTAAGTTCAATCTACCAGTTACTTCCACATTTTTATTCACTTAATAATATAAACTCAAAATTACATAGAACAGAGCTACATGGAAAACTACACAAATTAATAATAGCAATAGGAGATTTAACAAACCTCTATCATTCAGGCTCTTTTTCAGAACCAATACTGCCCACAAAAAATAGTAAAAATATAAAAAAATAACATGAGAAGCAAATTGCATTCAATGTGGATAAGTTCTTCGCTACACCACAAAACTGCAAATTACAGATGCTTTCCAGCACCCTGGGAACTTTTTTAAACACTGATCATATAGTGATATAAAGCAAGTTCCAACAAATTTCATATATATTTCTTGCTATCACTGCCATTGATCAAGAAATCAGTAACAGATAGCTAGAAAGTACTTATAACTACAAATTATGAAATATACTTCTAAATAACCACCCCAAAATAAATCACAACTGGAGTTAGAAAATAATTTGCGTGCAATGACACTAAAAACACTTCTTACCAAGGCCAGATCACTCAGGTTCCAAAGATGATCCAGCTTCAAGATCAGTGGTTTTCACCTGAGGTTGACTTTCCCCCCAAGGGGACATTTGGCACATTGTGTGGACACCTTTCAGACTGTCCTTAGGGTGGGGTTAAGGTGGGAGTTACTGGCATGCACTGAACAGAGGTAAGGACTGCAAATAAGCACCTACAATGCAGAGAAAAATCTCCCAGGAGAAAGAATTATCCGTAGCCATGAGAAACCCTCCTCTGTATGGAGCAGGATGAAGAGTCCATTAGAATACAAACAGCATGTGACTTTGCACCCTGGATCTGAAATCACGCCTCCCTCTGGACAGGCAGCCTGGAGGCTGAGAGCTAAAGAACAACAACAATAATAACAGTGCCAGCCATCTTGCAAAGACTGGGGACAAATGTCCTCAGCTAAGAAGACACCTGGGGAAGCTCACAAGCCAAGGAAGATATGGCACCTTAAGAGACTGAACCGCACTGTGATAAACCACAGCACTGAGGGTCACTGTCTCTTTTCTTTGCCCATAAATCACTCTTCAGTAACTGTATCTTAAAATAACTTAGAATCTATAATCTTACTCTTTTATTTTCCAGAATTCACCATCAAACGTTCCCCTCTTTGAAAATGTGGACATTTGCCATATTGCCAGTTCCTCAGATAACCTACAGGGGGCACAATTTCACTTACAAAATACTTCTGATCTCTAGAACACCATTGCTCCAGGCCCTGAACTCATTTATGATGCTAAGATTCATGTTACTATATTATTTAATTACTAATGAACTTATAACTAACACACTTTAAATTCTTCATGTCTTCATGTTTTAGTCAAGCTTTAACTATTTTTTCAGGTTTTATACAGGTAAACTAACGTAATTTTACTTTGCATGATATCTTATTTACCTTGACAACTCATGAAGATCAACTTACAGTTATTATAAATAATACAACTTAGTAAATTATGTAGTAAATAACATCTAGAAATAAACAACTTCTATACATTCAAAGAATAATTTAAAGATATAATCAAAGAAAAGAACCCATGGGACAGCCCCAAATCCGGTGTGTGGTCCAGATGATGTGCTCGTAGAAAGTGGTCGAGAAATGTCACATAAAACCCGCTTATTGGTCCCTGGATGGAAAGCTGGAGACCGGTCACAAGGTAATTGGACAGAGCTGACATTGGGACGTTTTCAAATGCACGTGCAAGTACCACCGTCAGGAGAAGTCCCTGATTCCCCACTGGGATTTTCCCGCTGCCCTGCACTAAGGTGTCATTTCCGAAAATGGCCACGAGATGGCAGCAGAGACCAGCAGATGGAACGCATAGCCTACTAAAGGTCTGGCTTGAAAGGGTCCTTGGCTTTTTGCCCTGAGATTCAATGACCGGCATGCTTTTCATTATCCCCCCACAACATAACTGCACAATGTCTTCACCGTTTCCATTCCACTAACCTCTGGCACATTCTTGTGATTTCACCATTCCGTCGTCCCACAACATTGTTCTCTTTTGGAGCAGAGAACTCTTCCAGGTGTCTGATGCAGTCTTCCAGGGAATGGAAATTTCTCTCCATAAAGAAAAATTCAGAGACACAAACTAAATGGCCGTGGGAAGGAGCAGGGTCTCTGAGTACTATGGAGGAATCGGGACTGCACAGCCAGGCTGGAAGCGTTTTCCCTGGTCACCAAAGAGAAATGTGCTCTCTCACCTAATCCTAACCTTCCGCATATTCTGCTGACAAATTCCAGACTCTTTCCTTCGGGAGGAGCTTTCAGTTAGTATGATGGGGAACGATACGTGTAGCCAGGAACCTGCTGTCTTTCTGAAACGAGCTCCTACTGCAGGACTCCCTCCCGAATCCACCACAAGGCCATCATCACCTCCTTTGGACAAAGACCAGCCTTTGGAGGGGCGAGTGGTGGTTCCTTCCTTTGCCCACCGTCTCTCCCGTTCCACATGACCCTCAAATAGCAAAGATGCATCCTTCCCCCCAACACACAGACTTCAGGGAAATGGAACGTTTGCCTCACGTTTCAGTGGAGAACCACTTGTGGAAATCTGGTCAAGAAGCCTCTCCCACCATCCAGCTTCACTCCTGTGGAGCCCAAACGTCCATGCGATTGACATAACCATGCTGGTGCAGACGATTTTCAAAGCCTGATTAGGATACTTTGAACATGTTGCCTGTCTCCTGCCTCCCTGCCTGTCTCTCAGTGAACGCCTGCTGTTGAGGGCTCTCCACTGCACCTGGTCTGCCTACCCCTGGGACAAATCTCCACTGTGAAACTTCACAATCCACTTCTGACACATTCTGTCAGTCACGGCATCTTCTCCACACGCACCACAGATCTTTTCTTACCAGGCATGTGTCCTGACTGGGAACCCAACTAGAGACCCCTTTGGTTTACAGGACGGTGCTCCATCCAATGAGCCGTAACACCCAGGCACACATGCACTTTTAAAAAACTTGAATAGTCCCTTCTGATGAGAAGACATTCATAGAAATGGTACAATATAAAAAATACCAGAGCAGATGTTCAATGGCTATATCACGGCACACTACCCCTTCCCAGACACTACAAAGGCTGTACTGAGAAAAACAAACTGAGAAATGTTGATGATCAAAAACAAAAATTAGAATGATTGACCATTTCTTTCATTAATGTAAAATATTGCAGACCTTGTATCAAATGGTTGGACATTTCCTCAAAAAAATGATCCTGTGTTCAATAACTCTACTTCAAAATATATAGCTGAGAAATTGAAAACAGATGTTATAACAAACTTATACAGGATTATTCATAACAGCACTGTTAACAACTGAAACATGGAAAGTATTCAAATGTCCATCCGCAGATAAATGAATAAACAAACTTTGCTTATTCTGTCATGGGAAAGAGATTGGACCCAAAGGGGGTTTGCCCTGGAAAGGTCTCATGTGTGTAGATTCTTGACTTCCTGCAGCACAATTGCCCAACACAAAGCCAGGGAATATGGAGAGTTTGTACATTAAATCCAAAGACAGTGAAGCAAAGAAAGGACTTCAGAGAGAAGAGGCACAATCACAGCAACAAGAGTGAGCATAGGCGGAACTGCTTCTTGGGAAACGGAAAAGTTAGACACAAAGAAGGCCCTTGGAGACAGGATCAGGGGGTGAGCCTGGGACGAGCTGCTGCTGCCCACGGCTCCCCTGGCTGCGAGTCTCCTGGAGACCTTTGGACAGAAGGAAAAACAGAGCGAAGATATGCAGCAAAGAAGAGAAGGGAAGGCGCACGTGTGCTCAACAAACAGTGCATGCTGGGTCCTTTTTTAAGGGTTTTACCTGTTTTCTAACATTGAGGACTTTACAGGAGGTCTTAGAAGAACAATCGGCACACAATACTCTGACTTCCAAGGCTGTCCTTTCATGTGCTCATGCCACAAAACGAGCACACAGAGCGATCAGGGTCCTTCTCTGGTGAATTTCTCCTTCAGAAAAGTCACCAGAGAAGGGCTGGGACTGCGGTGGGTCTTCCCCTGGGTGGTCTGCAATGTGTGAACCATTTGCTCTCAAATATCCTTGGTTAGGGAAGATAAGATCCTCAGATTTATTACTGGACTGTAAATCATTGTTGTTACTCTGCTATCAAACTCACTTTTCCCATTCCACTACCAAGGAATTTCCCTACCTTTTTTACTAACCTGCCTCGACTCCATTCACTTGGGGACTCATATTGGCATTGAATTGGACACAATGATCATCTGTTGACAGACCCCAGACACCAGAGCCAAACTCAGGATCCTGGACCCAGAACTTTGACTCCAAAACCTGGACCCTGGAGCAGACCCAAAACAACCAACACTCCAGGCCCAAAGCCCCAAACCCTAAGCCGTGTGCCCTCAACTTAGCCAGACCGTGAAGTCTGAAGGCCAAACACCAGATGCCAAGAACTGACATGGGACTCTTCATGCCAGACTCCACACACCAAAACCAAAAGCTTCATCTGCACGTGGACCTCACATGCGAGCCCAGGACACAGAGCCACAACCTAAGAGGTGCGAGACCGCAGACACACAACTGAATGCATTTTGACTCTGAGGCACAGGCCCTGGACACAGGATGCAGATCGATAACCAGGATGCCATGGCCAGAATTTGGAGTTGGGGCCAGACACCGGGCCCCGGTTGCCAGAGGCCACCGGCAGAAGCAGAACCGGATGCTCCCATTGTAAACGACGCTGCCATTCAATAAGATAAAACCCACGTCTCTCCAAATGCAAACTTCAACCTTTTACCAAACCAAGCACTGATAGGCCAAAAGACAGAGCGAACAAAAAGGATGCTGACCTTGCAGGGCAGACGTCCATGATCTCTCACTTGCAACAGGTTCAGGAGTTAGCATTGTCTCGCCGTTCATTCCTCACCGGCAATTTTTCAAAACTGTGGGGGATTAAAAAGCAATTATTTTCCTCAAACCTTGTCCGCTCTAACACCTGTGGGATAATAATCAAAATAACATAATCTGATCAATACAGGATATTCCACATTTCATATATGCATGAGCACAAACGAAGACCAGACAATGAAGTGATAGCAGGGATAAAGGACATATGGGAGGATGGGGAAACAGGGTCTTATAGAGATAAAATGGGTGACAGGTAATTGATGAAAAGTGCAGCATTCATGGGATGTTACTTTTTGGGAGGCATTCCTACAAACTACTCAACACAAAGTAAAATAATAAACTCTTCCAAACTTCATGACTGTGATCAGTCAGTTGAGAAGAGGTTACTTTGCTAAAATTATTAAATCTTGTGGCAACAACAGCAGACACGGCCTGAGAGAGCAACCGCCTGCCAGCAGGGCCTTGCATCGCACAGAGGGTCAGAGGACTGAGTGTCCCTGTCCAGTGCAATGCGGACCATCCTCCTCTGCCTGCAGCCAGCAGGGGGCAGCGGATCCCGCGAGTGCAAGGCAGGTGACTGTGAAGCCACAACTGGGAGGAGAGGCCCGGCCACACAGGTGGGATGATGAGATTTGTCATCTCACCTGACACATGAGATGGCAGCAGAGAGACACACTTGGGACAATTTTCAAAGGGACCATCCTGTGCTAAGGCAAGTTTTAACAATTTTCAAAGGACTGAAATTATAGACAGTATGTTTCTTTCTGTCGTTGCTGTTAATATAGAAATCAGGAACAAAAGGTAAATAGTAAGTCCTGATATTTAAGTTACTAAATACACGTCTAAATAACATTGCAGTCAACATTCATTGATGTTCTAACTACACTCAATCATTTTTCCTGCTCACCTGCCACTAACATGTTATTCCAGAAATGCCCACGAGATGGCAACAGAGACGCACACTGGAACACTGTACTATTTGCTTGGCCAAAAGGTTCATTCGATTTTTAGGTAAAGACACAATGAAAGAGACGTTTTTCGTTTTCACCAGTGATGTCATTGAACAATGTATTCACCGTTTTGTCCCACTATTCTGCAATCTTTCAGGCATCTTCATAATTCCATCTTCCCAAAAGTTTTTATCTTTTGGCCAAGCCGATACAAAGCTAGTTTCAACCAGCATTGCAGCAATGAAATTATATACAACGTGCTTCTCTGAGTGCTCCTATTGCACTTGAGCTAGAATTCACTAAAAATGCGTGACTGGAAAGTCCTTACATTGGGTAGTTAGGGAATACACTCCTCAACAACCTCAAAAATAAAGCACAATTTCAATTACAAAATACACTGAATGGTGAGAACCAAGATGGCGGCGTAGGTAGACACACTGCGCCTCCTTGCACAACCAGATCTGACAGAAAATCGAACAGCAAGGAAGTCCGACACCAAGTAGATAAAAAAAGAAACATTCATCCAGACCGGTAGGAGGGGCAGAGACGGGCACCTGGGCTGAGAGGACTTGCGTGGCCGTGGCGGGACGGAGACTGGCGGAGTGTGGGATCAGCGGGGCAGGCAGTCCGACCACTAGCAGACCCTGCCGCCCCACATTCGCACACAGATAAACCGAGAGGGCCGGACTCAGACTGGCGGAGAACGGGGCAGGCTGAGCAGCGGGTAGCACCCCGCGGCCCCACATTCACGCATAGATAAACCGGGAGGAACAGCGGGGAGCGAGCAAAGCAGACGGTGCAACCCAGGGCTCCAGCACGGGGAAATAAAGCCTCAAACCTCTGAGTGAAAACGCCCGTGGGGGTTGGGGCAGCAGCAGGAGAAACTCCCAGCCTCACAGGAGAGGTCATTAGAGAGACCCACAGGGGCCTAGGGTGTGCACAAGCCCACCCACTCAGGAATCAGCACCAGAGGAGCCCAATTTGATTGTGGCTAGCGGGGAAGTAACTGAAAACCGATGAAGAGTGGAGCAAGTCCCATTGCTCCCTCTGGGCCCCTCCCCCACGTACAGCACCACAGAGCAGCTACCAGCGTTACCCCACCCCGGGGAACACCTAAAGCTCCGCCCCTTTAAGTAACAGATGGGCCAAGACAAAAAAAAAAAAAAAAAAAAAGGCCCAAATGACAGAACACTTCAAAGCTCCAGAAAAAATACAACTAAGCGAGGAAGAGATAGCCAACCTATCAGATGCACAGTTCAAAACACTGGTTATTAAGACACTCACAGAATTGGTTGAATTTGGTCGAAAACTAGATGAAAAAATGAAGGCTATGCTAAGAGAAACAAAGGAAAGTGTACAGGGAACCAATAGTGATGCGAAGGAAACTGGGACTCAAATCAACGGTGTGGACCAGAAGGAAGAAAGAAACATCCAACCAGAAAAGAATGAAGAAACAAGAATTCGGAAAAATGAGGAGAGGCTTAGGAACCTCCAGGACATCTTGAAACATTCCAACATCCGAATTATAGGGGTTCCAGGAGAAGAAGAGGAAGAACAAAAATTTGAAAATTTATTTGAACAAATAATGAAGGAGAACTTCCCCAGTCTGGCAAAGGAAATAGACTTCCAGGAAGTCCAGGAAGCTCAGAGTCCCAAAGAAGCTAGACCCAAGGAGGAACACACCAAGGCACATCATAATTACATTACCCAAGATCAAACAGAAGGAGAGAATCTTAGAAGCAGCAAGAGAAAAGGACACAGTTACCTACAAAGGGGTTCCCATAAGACTGTCAGCTGATTTCTCAAAAGAGAACTTACAAGCAAGAAGGGACTGGCAAGAAGTATTCCAAGTCATGAAAGGCAAGGACCTACATCCAAGATTACTGTATCCAGCAAAGCTATCACTTAGAATGGAAGGGAAGATAAAGTGCTTCTCAGATAAGGTCAAGTTAAAGGAGTTCATCATCACCAAGCTCTTATTATATGAAATGTTAAAGGGATTTATCTAAGAAAAAGAAGATAAAAAATATGAACAGTAAAAATGACAGCAAACTCACAATTATTAACAACCACACCTAAAACAAAAACAAGAGCAAACTAGGCAAACAACTAGAACAGAAACAGAACCACAGAAATGGAGATCACATGGAGGGTTATCAATAGGGGATTGGGAGGGAGAGAGAGGGGGAAAGTACAGAGAATAAATAGCATAAATGATAGGTGGAAAATAGACAGGGGGAGGGTAAGAATAGTGTAGGAAATGTAGAAGCCAAAGAACTTATAAGTATGAGCCATGGACATGAACTATAGTGGGGGAATGTGGGAGAGAGGGTTGGGCAGGATGGAGTGGAGTGAGGGGGGGAAATGGGACAACTGTAATAGCATAATCAATAACTATATATAAAAAAAGATGGTCTAATAGCTATTACATATTAAAATTTCATTACCCCAAAATGTCTTTTTTAGCTGTTTTTGTTTGTTAGTTTTGCTCAATCCAGGATCCAATAAAGATCAAACATTTTGGTTGTAAAAAAAAAAAAAAATACGCTGAATGGTGAGAAAGATACTACATACCAAAACTTATGGAAAACTTCTTCACCCTTAAATGCACAGTATCAAATATAAAAGCTGAAGATGTACAAGTTTTGTGCCCATACTTAGAACCTAAAATAGTGAATTAAATCCAGAGAAAGTAGACAGAAACGTGCACGTCGACATATCCACACGTGTATGTACATAAAATGATAGCAGTTCTGTTTAACTCTTGGGGGAGAATTGTGAAAAACTTTTTTCTCACTGTTAAAGTAAGCACCAACAAAGTCAATTAAAAATGCTTTTCCGGCACACTTGGAGCTTTTTGAAAAATGACTATAGTTAGCTATAAACCAGGTTTCAACAAATGTCTCACAAACTATTTATTGCTCTCTTTGCCATTGATCTGGAAATCAGTCACAAGGTAACTAGAAAGTCCCTATATTTAGATGTTTGAAAACACACTTCTAAATACATTCCCAAAATAAATCACAGTCAGACTGGGAAATAATTTACATAGAAAAATAATAAAAACCCTGCATACCAAACCAAGATCTTTCTGCTGTCAAAAATGATAAAAGCCTCAAATTGTTTCTCAACCAAAGGTGACTTTTGCTCCCCAAGGGGGCTTGAGGCAATGTGCTGAGTCATCCTAGATTGTCCTGAGGGGAAGGGCAGCCAGGGTGTGGGCAGTGAATAGAGGTACTGAATGCTAATAAGCACCTACAATGCAGAGGACAATCCCCCAGGAGAATGAATTATGTGGCCCAAAAGGTCCATAGTGCTGAGAGTGACAAACCCTGTTCTGTATCCTGAAGAGTCCCTTAGAATACAAACAGCATGTCCCTCTGCATCCTATGTCTGAAATGCTACCTTTCTTGGAACAGGAAGCATGGAAGCTAAAAGTTAAAGAATAAAAAAGGCCAGCCATCTGACAAATGTCGGGGAGAAGTGTCCCAGGCAATAGATCTGGAGGCAAAGGAAGACCCCTCCACTTAGGAGCCCGAATCACACTGTGATTAAACACAGTACTCGTCTGAGGATCCCTGCTTCTCTCCACTGCTCCTATGTCACTGTAATAACTTCTTCATAATGTCACTTAGAACAGAGATTCTTACTCTGTTACATTCCACATTTCACCGTCTCAAGTTTTCCTCTTGAAAAATGTGGACATTTGCCACACTCTGTGTTCCTCAGATTACCTCCCCAGGGCACATTCCCTGTAACAAAATACTTCGGATTTCTAGAACACCATGCTTCCAGCCCCCAAACTCCTTTAAAATGCTAAGAAGGATGTTACTATTTTATTGAGTATGTATGACTAACAAAGAAAATTTTTCTATCTCCTCACATTACCTCACTTCCTGTGTTCTTTCGGGCTTTAACTATTTCTAGGTCACCTACAGCTACAACCATTTAACGATCATTATTGCATGAGAGCATGTTTACCTTCATAACTCATGAGAATCCACGGAAAAGTATCACAAATAGAATTTAGTGCAGTGATGCGAAAATAACATGCAGAAATAGTAAATTAAAGATACAATTTTTTAAAAAGACTGAATATCAACAAAACAGGTGAAAAAAAACTGGGAATAAACTTAACAACAATGTATAGGATGTGTATGAACAAAACTGGAAATTGCTACCCAATAACAGAAACTAACAAATGAAAAATATCATCTTCTTTTGGGGTTAAAAAATGGGTATCATTGTATATCCATGGACCAAAGTTATCTATAACTGAAATATGATCTAGATAAATATAGAAAAGTGGTCCCACAGTAAGTGGTCAGCTAAACTGGGACCTGAGACATGTACCCCAGAAACAGTCTGGCCCCCCTTTTCTGCTCCCCACAGCAGGGCTGTATCTGCCCTCCCCCCCTCCCCCCACCTCATAGCCCCGACGCAGCTCAGCTCCTGTCCCTGGTTTGCGTTGCTTGCATCACATTAGGCTGTGAGCAACACCTCGGGACCACGGCGACCAGAGACCAGCAGCAGCCGGCAGCACCTAACCTCCAGTCTGCATGGTTGCTCATCTCTCCACCAGAACGGCCAGCCCCCCACGCCCGCCAGCCAAAATTCCCCTCCCACCCAACCCCACCAACATCTGTGGCCCCCTCTTGAAACAGGGTGCAGCCAAGAGGAGGGCCCCAAGAAGGGATTTGGAATGGGGTCCGGAACTCAAGGTGTCCAGGAAATATTAGAAAAATATATATAGGATGTCCTCACCCCCACAAGCCTGAGCACGGGGAAGGGACACATGGAACAAGGCCATTCAGAGCTATTTTGGGTAGCAACAGCTTTGCAGCTAACCCCTGGCACAGTCATTTAACATATCTATAACCTTTAACTGGTTTCATGGAAAATGTTAAATAGCTGTGGGCATGCTTTGAGCCAGGGGGATGGGAGGGAATTCCACCCAAGATATAACTGGGAAGCAACTCCCCCTGGTTACAGAGCCTGTGTGAGAGCTTGGAGAGGATTGGCTCCATGCTATGGGGCCACACCTGCCCGGACTTACTGTGGCAGCCCAGTCAAGATGGAAGGATACAGGGATGCTGGCAGGTGTAACTGACTGTAGGAGGAGTCGGAAATGGGGCTGCAGAGGAAGACGGGCACTGGGATTTAAACCGAGGTGCAGCAGCCACAGAGAGAGAGGACCACGAGGTTTTGGGGTGAAGGGGTAGGATCATGCAGCTTTGGCAGAGTGAATAGGGAGGACCGTGTGGTTTTGGAGTGCTTCTTTTTGCCATGCGGCTTAGGCAGCAGGAGAGACTTTGCTGGGAAGAGAAGGGGAGAAAGGACTCTTGCAGGTGGGCCGTGAGAAGGTGCCACATGGCTTTGGATTAACTGGAGATTGCAGCAGCCACACAACTGATGGTTCCGGGAGCCTGAACCACGGACTTCTGCTTCTTTTCCTGAGATACGGTACCCCGGAGTAGGTAGAGAGAGAGGGAAGGACTGTGCATCTGTGGGTATTCTAGAGGACTTTACTATTTTAATGAAGAGATTAAGTCATTACTCTGAGTCTGTATAACTTTTAAATAAGTAATTCCTTTTCACCAGTCTCTGGCATTGAGAGACATCTTTCCTCCTGTGGCGGGCATGGCGAACCTAGTAGGTGTGAGGGGGACATGCAGGTAATTTAGAAAAAAAGCCAGCATATCTGGCAGGTTGATTAGTGTTGGGCAACTCCCAAAACCTTAACACACAAGGAGACGGTAAGAGGGTCAAAAGCTCTTGCTAGGAGTGTCACTGTCTGAAGCTGAGGTGATGGTGCTGAAGCTCTCTTCCTAAACCAAACTGTGGCAACTAAACCTCTTAGGAAGAAATGAGATGACAATCCTACGTAATTTCTCAGTCTTCCCTTTCTTAACAGCCAGTTTAAAATCAACCTGCCAAGTGCAAAATGTTGGCCATCTTCATTGCCACCTTTGAAATTTCAAATACAAGTTGTGTGTCCACAAGCTGCATTAGTACATTGTTCCACATTTCACTGACATAATCATTCTGTTCTGAAAATAAGTTACTTTACTTAAATTGTTAAATCTTCCTTAAGTAAATGGTGACGTGCATGTACTCCTCAAATTCACCTCATATTAAACACCTGACTGCTTGCTTATGTGGTGGGGAAACAACCTTTTCTGTGACCTCAGGAATCTCTGGTCTGGTCTAATAATCCAACAGGCATGACACAGATTAGCAAATGAAACCACCAAATTTGAGACGTACAGGAAGGCACAGGAACCTCACAGGGGAGAGTCAGGAACACCACATGCAGAAGAGCATCACGGATAGAACGTAAACTTGAGCATAGAAAACATACTGAGACCGTTATGGCCTGAGGGGCAATGGGGCTTCAAAGTGACCTTGCAAAATGATAGGAGCAGATGCTACCAAAAAGGTGCTATTCCCAAGATGTCCACAAGGTGGCGAGAAAAGAGCATTTCCTGCTGGCCTCGACTCAGATGCTATCCCAAAGATGCACACTAGATGGCGATGTGTACCAGAGTGTGGAAAAGGGTCCCACTGAGAGAGCAGAGGTCCTGCCAAGTCAGCCCTGGGTCCTCTGACTGTTGGAAGTACTAGTACCTAAGAGAGGATGGAGTCCCACAGCATGAGCTCTGGGTCCTCCCCAGAGAGCATAAGAGGTCGTGTCCGGTCAGCTCTGGGTCTTATGAGCTAGGGGCCCCACCTGAGAGTGTAAGGGTCCTGTGACCTCAGGCCTGGGCCACTTGAGTGTGGAGAGGACCACAGGACAGAGGGGCGTGTCCTGACACCGCACGCCTGTGTCCGGTGAGGGTTGAGAAAGGCCCCTCCCTGTGAAATGGAAGTGTCCTGACCCTTCCCTTTGAGCCTGGTGACTGTGGGGAGGGAGGGGTCTCACTTGAGAGGACGGGGTGGGGGGGGCCGCCACTTCAGCTCTGGGTCCCGGGAGCCCGCAGACAGCCCCCCTCTGGCAGGACGGGGCTCAGCCGCACCGGCCCTGTGGTCGTGAGGTGCGCAGAGGCTCTGGGTCCGTGGCTGCGGGGAACACCACGGCCTGTGAGTGTGACGGGTCCTGTCCCATCGCCTGTGCGCTGTGGGTGCGGGAACAGGGGCCTCCCGGAGAGAACTGGGGGTGCTGTCACTTCAGCCCTAGGCCCCGGGGTGGCAGGGAGAAGCCCGGCCAGGGAGAGGAAGCTGTGGTTCCGCGTCAGCGCTGGCTGCTGTGAGCAGGAGGAGAGGCCCCACCTGAGAGGACAGCTGGTGTTCTGACATCAGCCAGGGTCCCAGAGAGAGTGGGGGATCTGATGTGGGATAGTCGGGGGTGCTCTCACCACCTCGGGGTCTTGTGGATGTGGGGTGGGGCCCTCACTGAGAAATCAGGGGGCCCTGCCATCTGAACTCTGGGTCCTGGGAGTGTGGGAAGGGGCCTCTCCCTGCCAGGAGTGGGGTCCTGTCACAGTGCAGAGGGCCCCGGCCTGGGAGGGAGAGGCGTCCTGCCTGACAGTAGAGTCCTGTGGGCGTGGGAAGGGCTCCCACCTGACAGAGCAGGGAGCCGGGCACACTGGCTCTGTCCCCTGTGTGTCTAGAAAACTGTCCCACCGGGGAGAAGAGCGGTTCCCATCGCCCCGGCTCTGGGGCCCCTGACTGAGGGGAAGGGTTCCTCCTGGAGACCGGGGGGGGGGGGGGGGGGGGGGGGGGGGGGGGGGGTCCTGTCACATCAGCTCTGGGTGCTATGACCCTGGGGTAGGGTCACACTGGAGACAGAAGAGGGCAGAAGAAGGCGTCAGACACCACTGTGGTCCCAGTTATTCAGCAATGCAGGTCGCAGGCCACACCAGCCCCGAGGACTTCCAGACGCAGTGACTCCTGGCAACAACCGTCCCAACTTTAGCAACGGGGTTGGAGAGGGAGCTACTATCCTCTGGCACCTCTGCCTGACTCCTCGGGTCCACACGCCACCCGCTGCAATTCTGGTGCAATACCGTGGTAGTTAACTTTCATCTTTACGGAGAACTGCTCACCGCGGGTACGGCAAAGAAGACCGTTTCCGTCAGTCATGTCACTTGATCGGACCAGAACTGTCCCCAAACTCTGTCTCAGCCCTTCCCCTGGCCGAGCACGCGGTGAGCACCAGAGTCCCCTGGGGCGGTGGCCGCTCGGACAGGGCCGTTTCTCTCACCAGGGACATTTCTGATGCATAAACGCTGACTCTCCCTACTGGCACCCGAACAGCCAAAGAAAGGTCTGGAGAGGAAAGCGCGCGTGTAACGAGCCTGCTGCCCGGAGGCCGCCCGTGTGCGCGGATCTCTGACTCGGGGGTCCTGGGCTTCTGCGTCTGCACGTGGAAAACGGGTGAATTCCTTCGCTCCTTCACTACAGTCCCCGGACGCCGGTTTTCCCGTTTTTTCTTCTTTCAGAACCAGGAAAGAGAGGGGTGAGCTCGGCGGTCTTGGAGAGCGCGTCCGCGTGAACCCTCAGCCGGCTCCAGCTCCGCAAACCCCCGGACCCGCGCTGCGCCCCGCGCCCCGAGAGAGGCCAGAGGCCGGGTGCGCAGCGTCGTCTGCGGTGAAGGCGCTCCACTCCGCTCTCCTTTCCTTCCCCCGGGGAGAGGACCCCCCAAAGCTGTGTTAGCGCGCGACCCCGTGTCCCGTCTCCCGCCCCATCGCTCTCCCCCCAAACCCTCCTGGACTCTCTCACGGTCTCCGTCACCTGCGCCCACCCGCGGGTCCCCGTCCCCAAACCTCCCTTCTCTGTGTTCCAGCAGAATTCCGCGCGGGCCCTTCCCGCTCCTGCTCCCAAGGTAACCGGTTCAAACCTCCCGCAGGAGGCTCTGGTCCACCCTCTCCTGTCCCCACGGCGCACCAGGGGCCAGTCCTCCTTCCAGACACGCGCCGCCCTCCCCTCCTCCCCGGGGCTTCGCCCCCGAACCCCGACCCCTACCCGCCGGGACCGCAGCCCCGCCTGCACCTCCGCGGTCCTAACCCCCCTCCCTGAGCCCTCCGTCCCTCACCCGACCACGTGCTGGTCCCTCCTCCTCCCGAAGTTCTCGAAGTTCCCGCAGCCGCGTCGCCCGCACCGCCCTCCGCTCACTTTCCTGGGACCTTCGCCCCCGCAGCCCCGCCGACGCCCCTCCGCCCACGCGGGCTCATCCTCGGGGGCGTCCCGGTCAAGCGGCCGCTGGGAGGAAAGAAGGGACGGGCGGGCTTGGGGGGCGGGCCGGACCAGCCGGGCCGTCAGGGCCGCAGGGAGGCCGAGCTGAACGCCGGGCAGGTGTGTCCGCGGCCGCGCGGGCGGTCTCGGGGCCCCGGGAGGGAAGGGCGCCGGGATCAGGCTGTGCCTGCTTTGCAGTAATGTCAGAAGGGGGGGGGGGGGGGGGTCCAGGCTTAGTAATGCGCTCCCTTTGATGCAATTCCTGTTTTAATCCCTAGAAACGGGAAAATTAAACGGCCAATAAGGGAAACCTGTCGCTTCAGTCTGGGAACCTAAACAAAAGGAGTGAGTCTAGGAAAAGCATCGTTAATGAAACGGACCGTAAACTAAGGAAAACACACGCAGACCAACGAGCCATCCGGGGCGCTTCCCCGGCTGCTTCCCCCGCGTGCTCCGGAGTTTCCCTCCCCGCACTGGGCAGGATCAGGGCCTCCGTCTCCCCAGCGCCCCGCCTGTGAGGACGGTGTGGGGGGAGCCTGCGGGACCACGGGTTCTGACGTGTCCGCGGACACTTCACTGATTGCAGCGCACCGGACACACTCGCTGAGACCCAGGGCCGGGAGGGGAAGCAGAAACCTTCCGTCCAGCTCAGCCCAGACTCAGGTGTGACCCCGGGCGAGTCCTGGAGGCCTCGGAGCCGTGGAAAGGGAACAGGGGGAAGTGAGCCAGTGAGGCTTAACCCTAACCCCATAACCTCTACCCTGCACCCCAACCTCTAACCTCTAAACCCAAACCCTGACCCTCTGACTCTGACCCCATACCCTAACCCTGGCCTCTCTCCTGACCCCTGACCCCTAGCCCCTGCCCAGAGCCCTAATGTGAAAAGCAGTTTTAAAACTGAACAAAAAGACACTCGACCCAATTCAAACACGAGGAGAGGACTTGACTGTAGACACTCGTACAAACAAGACATGAAAAGGACAGCAGTCACCTAAAAAGGTCCGTTTTTTAAGATTTTATTTGTTTTATTTTAGAGAGAGGGGAAGGGAGAGAAACAGCAATGTGCAAGAGATACATCAATTGGTTGCCTCTCACACGCCCGCCCCCAGTTGGGGACCTGGACCCCAACCCAGGCCTGTGCCCGACTGGGGATCGAACAGGCGACCCTTCGGTTCACAGGCCAGCGCTCGGTCCACTGAGCCGCACCTGCCGGAGCGGTAAGCATTATCGAAATGAAAATAAAAGCCACAGTGAGATATCCATTCCACAGACAATAGGATGAATACAATCAAGAAATCGAAGGCAAGTTTGGACTAGTATGTGCAGAGGTGAAACCCCCCTTACGCTGCAGGAATGCGAAACAGTTCAACGTGTCTAAGAAAGTTAAACATCCAGTTACCTTTCAACTCAATTTCCCTCCTAGTTATATACTTCCCAAAATTTAAAACAGGTTTCCCACCCGAAATTTGCTCACGAATGTTTCTAACAGCCTAATTCACGTACCAAAGAGGTGGGCACCGCCCAAACGCCCAGGCGCACGGGCGCAGACGGACGGGCTGCACTCTCTCCGCGGGGTGCCGCTCTGTCCAGTGGAGGAAAGGAAGACGACTGTGCAGTGTTGCGCTGCCTGGTGCTGCTGACCAGCAGCGGTCCCTCACAACCTGCACACGGACCACCACGTGGTCCCGCAGGCCGGCTTCCGGGCTCAAGTCCCGGGACACTGAGGACAGGTCTGCGTCTCCGTTCCAGCAGGGCCCAGGGCAGGCTCCCACGCCCGCCTGCCTGTGGGGGCGGGCCACCTGGGCGGCGTGCGGGGACCTGACTCCCCTGAGCTGCCTTCCTCTGCTCACTGCAGGTGTTTGACGTGCAGAGGAAGGTCACCCACAGGAACCTGGGCACCTGGTACCCAGAGCTTCGGGAGTTCAGGCCAGAGATCTGGTGGCCAATAAAATCGACGGTGGGGCCCTCCCTGACTCTGGTGTCCGTGGTCCCCGGGGGCCCAAGACACACCCTTGGTCGCACACTGTCACCTCCCTCCCAGTAAAGACCCCGCTCTCTGGGAAGGGGCCCCATGACCCAGCCTGCCAGCCCGTCTCTTCCGCTTGATGGTCAGTGTGGTATCCTACCTCCTCTCTGCAGCGGACATGAAGATGACCCCAAAAAGCTTCAGCTTTGCCCGAAAGTGCTCCCTGCCCCTGTACTTTGCATTGGCTGCAGACGACACCAACATCGTTCAGGTAATGACAGACGGCAGAGGCAGCCAGTGAGGTGGGGATGCGCAGCTCAGGGGCGGGGCAGCTCCGACCGGCCGGGTGACTGCAAGGGGCGGGGCCCTGGGGATGTAGCTGGCTCTGTGACAAGCAGGGTCCCTGTAACTGTTGACAGAGGGGCTGGTGGGCCCACGGACCACCGTGGAGGCAGGGTGATGGGAAGCAGGTGCATTGAGGGGTGGCCTTGCTGATCTGAGGGGTGACTGCACGTGGACTTAGGACGGGGCCAGTGGGTCCAAGGCCGGCCGAGCCCAGGTCCCTGGTACCCACAGTCGAGGTTTCCTTCCTCCCCCACCTCCCACAGCTCTTCAACGATGCGATTCGATTGTCTGTGTCTTATAAAGAGAATTCCCAGGACTTCATGGATGAGGTTTTTGCAGGAGCTCGAGGTAGGGCAGGCCCAGTGTCAGGTGGGACCCAGGAGTGGCTCCTTGTCGGAGGGTGTGGACTAGAAGGCGGCTGCAATCTGGGGGCAACGGGAGGGCGCGGACCACTGTCACCAGTGTTTCCTGTCTGGACGCAGCAGGGCGGAGGCCAGCTGTGAGTGAAGT
This sequence comes from Desmodus rotundus, assembly GCF_022682495.2. Classification (NCBI taxonomy): domain Eukaryota; kingdom Metazoa; phylum Chordata; class Mammalia; order Chiroptera; family Phyllostomidae; genus Desmodus; species Desmodus rotundus. Next base: position 137,268,669 of record NC_071393.1, on the reverse strand, counting down.
CACTGGCTGAATGGCTCTTCCCATTCCCGCATCCCAGGGACGCCTGCTGTGTCCTGGGGCGGGGAAGATGGGCCTCGCGTGCGAGGGGCAGGGGCTCTGGATGGCAGTTCAGGGGTTCGGAAACTTTAAGTCATTTCTATGCAAAAATGCTCTTTGTCCACCTGGGCAGAGACTGGGTGGTGGTGGCCGTGAGGGTGGGAGCCCTGCCCGACCAGCAAAGCGCTGGTTTGTGACGATGCCGCTTGGTGAGCACATCTGTCCCTGCACGTGCAGGTGGGGAAAATGCAAGTTCCGGCAGCTTCCGTCAGCTGAAGGGACAGGCGTAGGATTGTGTCGGAATTACCCGCAGGCCTCATGGAACGCAACCCACAATAAACACTGGGGGCACACAGGGTCGCCGGACACACGGGCGGGCCCGGGAGCAGGTGCAGGTGGAGGTCTGGGCTGCTTTCCTGTCTGGTTTCCCCTTCCTGTCACACCTGCCCTCAGGGGACCTCTCTGGGTTCCTGATCCTGCACCCACCTCTGAAGTCTGAGTGCAAAGGTGCATTTTCAAAACAGACAACACTCTCATGTGGACCAAAGGCAGCATCTCTTTGTGACACTTGCACCCAATTCCAATGAGTCTCAAACCTTCTGATCCCCGGAGGCTGGGTGTGCCCAGAGGCCCTGCTGCACCCAGTGGTGCGGCCCAGCCCCATGCAGCTCAGTGCCCAAGCTGGCCAGCTGCAAGACTCGTGCAGGCTGGACAGCGGGCAGCAGAGGCATGTGAAAGGCCTCCGATGGTGACAGTCAGTGACCTGGCATCATGTTCACAGCACCAAGAGCAGGTGACACCACACAGAGGCAGAGGGACCCAGGACAGAATGGTGCGGGTGTCCAGGCTGACGACAAACACACGCCCCAAGGGGACACGGAGCGTTTATCCCGCACAGAGTTGAATCTCGGGGAGCAGCGGGGACGGCCCTTCAGCGAGTCAGCGAGTCACGCGAAGTCCTGGTGGCTGTGCCGGTCGTTCCTGTGCTTGGACGCCCAGCGAGTGACACTAGGTCGAGGCTCTCAGTGGGAGTCTCTAGGAAACCTACACAGTGGCCCTTTTTGCCTAAAAATGTTTTTGCGACACCTTCACATTTGAATGACGATTTGGGGGACATCAGGTCGCAGGGGCAGCTCCTTTTCTTTGGTGCATTACAGTCCTCCCCCACTACCCCATGTGGCCCGTGGGGATGGTAAGTCCTATGTCACGATGACTCTGACTCCTTTTTGGGGTGACCTGCTCTTTAGCTGACACTTTTCCAGTCTTCCCTCTTTTTTCTGACATTCTTACATTTTACATAACTGTGAATGGGTATGGTTTTCCTCACTGTCTCTCCTTTTGGAATTTTATAGTCTTTCACCTTTGGGACCTGTGAGGACGCTGCCCGTTGGGGTCACATGGGCCAGACCCTCCACCCCAGGAGGCTTCCAGGTGGGCGGGGTCTCCACGGAGACACAGCTGGGCGAGGCTGGGGCTCGGGAGCCCCCCGTGGCCATCTTGAGGCATTGCATGTCCTGCCCGTGGGGCTCTCAGGCAGTTGAGCTTTAGGGGCGGTCCCACCTGCCAAAATACATGTCCCCTCCTCTTCTGCCCCCACCAACTCTCAACGTGGTCGAGTCCCAGTGTGACATCACGTGGCGGAGAGGCCTGCCCTAACAGCGGCCCCACCCCCACCCCGCTCCCCCTGCACCCCGAGGGGCCCACCCGCCGGTGCAGCCTGTCTTTCCGAAGGCCGTCCTCCTGGGAAGGAAGGGTGAGCCCAACCTCCGCGCCCAAAGGCGCCTGGGGCGTGGCCCTGCATGCTGAGGCCTGGCACTCCCCCAGCCCAGCGTCCGCGACCCCTGCTGAGGCGCCCCAGCTTCTCTGCAGTGACCTGTGGTGGCCTAGAAACTGCTCGAGAGTTCTCAGCGCCGATCGAGTTCCCATGCCAGGGAGTGCCAGTGCGGAGCTTCCCCGTGTTCAGCCTTGTGCCATAAAGAATGAATAATACTCTCCATCCTTGCCAAATGTCGCCAACTCGTGGCTCCCGTCGCCCTGATCCCCTGTTCTTGGCCACGTGCACGCAAGGCGCAGCTTTCCCCGGCAAAATCTCGCAGAGCTCAAGGGGATTTGGTGGGCTGGCCAAGGTTCAGCGGACGCACCTGAGCCTATGCACCTGAGCCGACGCAGGGCGTATCTACTTCACCTGCAACCTGCCTTCCCCATTCAACACAGGTTGGGAGTTTCTTTGGGGAACTGGCAGTAAAACAAAGGATCAAACATGGGCATTTACTAGCGTTCTCTCCCAACACAGCACCAAAATGAGAACTCTGACAACAGCAGAACTCTGCTCTTTCCGCCCTCCGGGACTGTCCTCGGCATGTCACATGGGCAGTCCCGACAGGGCCCAGCTCACTGAGGGGAAGCTGTGCTGAAGGCCCAGTCTGACTCCCACCCAGGGGCAAGAAAGCTCGGAGCTCTCTGGCAGGCTGGCAGGCTGGGCCTCTTAGAACAGGGCTGCCCACGCCCGACTCCCAGGTGACCGTCAGAGGGCGGTCTCCAGGAGCCTGAGAGCGGGCGGGGCCAGCCACGTCTGGAAGTGGGGCTGTCTCTCCCGCCAGTGCCGGCAAGGTGCCAGAAGGGCGCGTCACGCTCTGGGGTGTCAGCAGGGATGGCTGTCCCAACAGCTGTTACAACTAGGTATTGTCTTCGGCCTTCTCTGGTCTGCTGAAGTCTGTGAGGAGGTGGCCTCTGACCTTGCCTGGGTGGAGGGGCTACAAGGACACCCACGCCACCCTCCCAGCCAAACCTCCCCAGGAACTGGCTGCACTGTCTCCACTTTCCTGCCCGCTCCCTCGGAAGCTCATTCAAGTGGGCGCCCACCTCACAGTCCACAGGCTGATCTGTCAAGTAGCCGATGGCTTCCTGGTTGACTTATGGGCATCTCAGCCCAGTCCTCCCACCGCAGCCCCCTCGGCTCCAGCTCCTTGCCGGCCCCTTCCCCGTCTCAGGGTCTGCAGGGGCTCAGCCAGTCCTGGGGCTTGGCTTGTTCTTCCATTGCTCTCTCAGGGCCCCTCCCATCCCAGGCCTCCTTCTAAGATGAGCACCAACACCCCAAAGCCCAGGTCCTTAACGAGGTCCGATTCCTCCAGAACCCCTGTGACCTCCCGCATGCATGCAGTCCTCCATGTTAGTCACACACCCCTGATGGTTCAGGCCTGGGCTCCCCCCACCTTCTCCCTGACCTCACCTCCATACCCAGGGTCCCCAAGTCCCACAGCCCCACCTCCCTGCCACTCACCACCCCCTCCAATCCCTCAGGCACTCTTGCTGGGCTGCCTGGTGTCCCTGCACAGTGGCCTCCTCCTGCTCCAACCCAGTCACACCACTGCCCACTCAGAACAGGATGGGTGCCCAAGCCCGAGCCCCTGCCCACACCCACCCACTGGGCCAGCACCCACCGTGCTTGAGTCAGGCCCAGCAGCCCCAGGGCTGACCCACCGCACCGGCTCCCACCGCCTGAAGGCCGCCATGGTCCTTCCTGCTGGTGCTCTGCTCAGTCTGGCAGCCCCACGAGGCCGCCTCCCTCATGGGCAGGGACAGACGGCCTTTGCCTGGGCTCAGCATCCAGGCCGCACGGGCAGGCAGGCAGCCAACCCGCCGTCAGGACTGGTGACTGATGAGTAAGGTAATGAAGGACACAGGGACCGCCAGCTGGCCTCTCAGGCTCAGGGCCATCGCGGGCCGCCTTGGGAAGCAGGGAAGGGACAGCTGGAATGTGGCCATTTCCCACCCCATTCCCAAGGGAGACCCAGAGGGCAGACCCCTCAGGCCACGACCGACAAAGGCCCCTGGACCCCAGCCCTGCAGGGCTAGAGCTCCAGGTCATGGATGTCTGGGTGCCTCACCAGGGGCCTCAGAGAAATAATCAGAGGGCTTGTGGGCCCTTATCAAACCAAATCGGAACAGAGTGAGGCTAACAGCCAGAGCACGAGAGGTCAGGGAGGCCAGGGAGGCCAGGGAGGCGGTGCCCAGCACAGAGGGCCAGTCAGGTGGACAGGCATTCCCGGGGGTCTGTGAGCCCTGGTCTTCTTCTCTGACCTGGGAGGAAGCCACACTCAGGGACCCAGCTCCCACCTGATGGGGCAGCATGGGGCCTCAGGCAGAGCTGCGCCCAGCAGCATCCCCGTCACTGCCCCCCGACCCCACGCCTGGGCCACAGACCTCCTGGGGAAGAGGCTCAGAGGGGAAGCGTCAGAACAGGCAGGAGCCCAGGACCGGCAGTCAGGGGAGCATGGAGGTCAGACCCTCTCTGACCCCGCTCTCTGGGCCTGCCATCACACGGCTGAGCTATTTCCACAGGGCTCCCCAGCAGTGACCAGGCAGGGTCAGGATGGACCAACTCTGGCCTCGGGGGGAGGAGGGGCAGCTGAGGCCTGCACACCCAGAACGGGAGCTGGGCCTCGCCCTCCAGCCCTCCCCAGGCCACACACTCCCAAGATGGCACCCACATGCTGCTCCACTGGCTGGACTCAGGGCAGTCCCTCCCACTCCCTGAACCCAGAGTGACTCCACCGACCCCTGCCCCCCTTCCCACAGCTCCTTCCCTCTCCTGTCCACTTGCCAACCTGGCTGACCCCCAGGCTCTGCACACCAAGAAGGGGGTCTGCCTGCTTCCCCCTAGGGCTCCTCACTGCCCACAGAGCTGCCAGGCCAGGGGCAGGTTGTAGCCTTGGTGGAATTCCTGCACAGCTGAGGAAAGTTATCCTGGAAGCCAGCTGGCCAGAGAGTAGGTAACTCCCAGAGGCCAAAGCCCCTGGGGCAATGAGCCAGGGCATGGGAAGTGTGAAAGGGGATCAGGTGCATGGGGTGAGGCTGCCACCTGTCCATGGGCCCCCTGTGACCTTCCAGCCAAGCCCTGAACCTCCACTGGAGGAAAAGAACTCCCAGAGGACCCTCCTCGCCCCAGTTCCCACCCTTCTGAAGGAGGCTGGTATAGACCTTCAGGTGTCAGGGACCTAGACCTTGCATCAGGAAGTGCCACCAGGCTCCACAATGCTCGTGCCACCTGACGAAGTGTTTCACCAGGTCACCATGCAAGGTATCCTCAGCCAGCCATGGCAGCCTCCTTCCCAGATGCTCCAGGAGCTCCTCCCCCCAGGGTCTGGTAGGGCGCCTGGGTTACTGGGGGAGGCTGGGTAAGAGACCTCAGTGCCCTGGACTCTCTGTGCCACCAGGGTGCCATGCTGCCTGAGCCAGGGCTGCTGCAGGCTCCACGTGGCCTGGGCCATGGCCAGGCTGCGTGAAGTGGGACCAGGCTCCATGTTCCTGGCCTAAGGCTGCAAGAGTCACCCGGCCAGCAGAGCTGGGACCCATCTGGCTCCCGCTTTGGTGGGCTGAGGGCGCCGCCTGGCACCAGAGCAGAATTAGGGGCTTGGGGACACTTCTGGACCTGAGGTGCAGGGACAGGGACAGAGGCCTGTGCACCCTCAGGTTGGGGGTGGATTAAGGCAGCGGTCCCCAACCTTTTTGGCACCAGGGCCCAGTTTTGTCCTGTGGAGGAAAACCATTCTTCCACAGACTGGGGTGGGGAGATGGCTTCATGATGACTCACACACATTAGTTAGAGCTCACCTCCTGCTGTGCAGCCCTGTTCCTAACAGGCCGGGAGGTTAGGGACCCTGGGTTAAAGTATCCCAGAAGGGCACTGTCAGGGGCATGGACCTCTGGGGGTAGGGACTATGAGACTGGAGGGAGGGCTCTCTAGGACAGCAGCAGTGGTCCCCCACCCAGGAGCTCCTGAGAGCCCCCTGGGGAGGGCCACTCATATCCCTCCTCCCACCCCTTCCCCAGGATGCGGCAAACAGCACATGAGACTGTGGGTACAAAACTGTAAACAGGAGTCTTTAAAATGACGGAGGCCTGCTAGGCCCCAAACTCTGAGCCAGAGGCCCCCCCCCCAAGGGACTCCAAAGGACCAGACCTCATCCCCCACTGTCCTTCCTTCCCACCCAGGAGGCCTGGGAGGACCCTTCCACGCGCACACACCGCCCTGCTCTGGGGCAGGCAGGGGAGCCGGGCTGAGGTCAATGGTCCGAGTGGGTCCCTGAGATGAGAGGCAGCTGCAGGCCTGGCCCTCAGGCACCTGGCCCCGGGGGGAGCCCGCCCCCACCCCATCCCAAGCACACTGCACACCCCACCAGCCAGTGTCTGCACCCGTGGGCGTCCCGGGGTGGCCGCGCCAGTCCTGTCACGTGTCCAGGGCATTACGAGTGGGCGAGGACCCATGGGGGCGGCCAGGCGGGCCATGCAGCGGAGGGGGCGGTGGCACCGAGTTGCGCTGCGAGGGCGGCGGCTGCAGCTCCAGGGCGAGCGCGGGTGGCGGGAAGTCGCGCACCTGGCGGCGGTATTCGAGGAAGGTGCAGGCCTTGGTGGCGAGGGCCACCACGTTCTTGCCGACGAAGATGGCCGAGACGCGGCTGTCCCGGAACAGCGCCATGTTGGCGGCTCGTGCCAGCACGGCCACTACGTTGACGGTAGCGAGGCTGAGCACCGGGTAGAGCATCATCTTCTGCGGTGCGATGTGCTCGCCCTGCATGCTGACCTCGCTGAGCGCCACGCAAGGCAGCACCAGCAGCAGCATGTAGCAGTAGAAGAAGGTGAGGCCTTCGGCCCACAGCGGCAGCCCTGTGCGCGGCGGCTCCCACAGGTTGGCCTGCATGTCCAGCAAGTCCAGCAGGTCCAGCGCCACCCAGAAGAGGCGGCCACGCAGGTCCTCGCGCTTGCGGAAGGTGCGCACGTACTCCATGCGGTCCAGCGCCACCAGCAGGAGGAAGAGACCGGGCACACACACCGACAGCAGCAGCGTCAGTGCCTTACGCGCCACCGGGTCGGCTGCGCCCCGCCGAGCAGCCTTGTAGTTCTGGAAGATGAAGTAGAGCTTGATCTCCAGCACGAAGATGTAGAGGAACCAGAGGATCATGGCATAGCCACGCTTGGCCGTTCGCACCTCAGCGCCCACCCACACGGCCACATAGCGCAGCACCAGCAGGAAGCACACGTCGCCCACCAGCACAATGATGCACACGCCGATCTTGCGCGGGCCCTGGTTCTGCTCCACCAGGTAGGCGTCCATGACCGCCATGCTGCCCATGATCACCAGCGTGGTCAGGCACACGTGGCGCCGATCCGGGGGCGGCAACACCATGGTGGGCTGCCAGGACCCTGGCCTGGGGACGCGTGGCCCCCACGCGAGGCGGGACGAGGCCCGGCAGTGGTGGCGCTCAGCCTGCGGACATGGCGCAGTGAGGCCCGTCCAGCCGCCCTGGCCCAGAGCTCAGAACCTGGTGAGACCAGAGAAGACAGAGTCAGGGAGCCGTGGGGGCTGCCTCCCGTACCCCTGCGACTAGCCAGAGCGCTCGGTGGCACGCACGCGCCAATGCGCGCCCGGACAGGGAGCCGCAGCGGGGCCTCCAGGGGGCGCTGCAGCCCAACCTGAGACCCGAGATCTGCCGGCTGCCTTGGGGGAAATAAACGGAAGGGAAGTGGCTTCTACTTCACCGGCGTCCCCGGGGTCCCGGTTGTTCCTCCCTACTTGGCTCATGCCACCATCCCTCCCGCTCTGGTGGCCTGTGCCTCACGCCCGAGGCCGTTCCCTTTTGGGCGTCTTCTCTCCCCACAGGCGCCGCCCTGGGTGGAGACATGGGCCAGTGCCCTCAGTTCTGCTCCCTGGAGGAGCGCGGGAGGCCCAGGCCTCATCCTGAGACCCGGGTTTTCTGAGTGGTCCAAGTCCTGAGATTCCAGCCCACAAGCCTCTCCCTGCTTCCCTACCCCTGCCTTGCAGCTCATCCCCTTGCCCCAGCCGGTTTGGTCTCCCCGCAGGTCCACCTCCACGGGCACGTGGACCACCCACTGCTCTGCTCCTACCATGGCTCCCACAGCCTTGGGGAGGCTGGCGTCCTGGCCGCATCCCGTGCGGTGCTCGCCCCTGCACCTGGTCAACATATCGCTGGCACCATTTGTCGTGGCTGCCGGTGCTCGTTGGAGAGACACACCAGGCTGAGGGTCCCACACCTGGGCAGGGTCAGGACGGGGGGCGGGGGGGGGGCGATGGAGGCCCGCACACACTCCCCCACCCAGAAGTCCCTAGCAGGCTCACTTTCAGCCCCGCCCCTCACCTCTTCTCTCCCCACCACAGCCTGGCCCCAGGGCTCTGTTTACTGGCCTGTCTAGACAGGGACATGAAATTTAATGTCACCCGTGACTCTGGAGCAAGTGCTTGGCGGGCTCCTGATGACAAAGCAGCCCCCACTAACCAGAAGGAGGCCCCCACCCAGGGGTCTTGGCAGCCACACACAGGACTCCGACCACTCAGCTCAGACACCTGGAGTCAAGGGTGCCCCTACCAGTTCTGTGTTCCTGCTCCCCACCCACACACCTACCCTGTTCTCACCCCCACTGGGTGGGCACACTTGTCCCAGGGAACCCCGCACGCACACTCCTGGGGCCTCCTCTGGCTGCAGCGGCAGCCTGGAGATTTCCTTCCCCCAGCTCGGCCAGGCCAAATTGCCCGAGAGCCGCTGCACGGCTAGCCCCTTCCCCCACCCACTTCCCCGAGTTCTCACCCCCACTGCCACCTCTCAAACCCGGGCGCGGACCCCCATCCCCACGCGAGCGCACAGAGCGAGCCCCGGCCTGTGGCACCAAAGCCGAGCTGAACCTGACCAGCCCTCTCCAGCCGCCCTGGCCATCCGGTGCCCGTGCCGCCGTGTCCCCCGAACGCCCTCCGCCTGGAACTCACAGATCTGCGGCCTCGGGCCCCTCACCGCCCGCCAGCCCCTCGCTCTAGCCCCCACCTAGAATCACCCTGTGCCCACGAGTCGGGGGAGTCAGGGCCGTCGCCCTCCACCCCAGCCCACCCCCCCCCCCGCCGGCTCCCCAGCCCCCAGCGGACAGAGGGCAGAGAGGGGGCAGGGCTGCTCCCCGCGGGCTGCGCCTCCGCTCCTCCGTCCAGGCCTCACCCCTGCGCGGCGCCCGCATCCGACCACCCCTGCGTCGGGCAGTGGGGGTGCCCAGGCCCGGCCCCTTCCCAGCTCTACGGACGCAACCTTCCCGGCTGGTGCCTACCCGCCGTCCGCAAGATGCCGCGCCCCGCGGGCCCGCCGAGCCTCTGCCGGGCCGAGGCCGCGCTCCTTGACTCGGCCGCCCCGTTGCACCCCCCACCTCTGCCCGAGGCCCCGCCCCACGCGCCCCGCCGCCTGCGGGGATGGGGTCCGGCGCCAGTTGCCACGGCAACAGCACTGCGCAGTAGCTGCAGCGGCGCGGCTGGCACTGGGGAGCCGGCCACCCCCAGGGTCCAAGCGCAGGCCCAGGAAATCACTATACCCTTCCACACCCACAGCCGAAGAACCTCCCCCGTTGCTCCAGTCTCTCTGCGTCCTGAATTTCTGCAGCAGCCCCCACCCAGGCCGCCCACCAGGTGACACCCATTGCCCGCGACAGTAGGCCTGCGGGACCCCGTTCCTCTCCCCGGGAACTGACCCTGAGGTGGGGGCAAGGCTGACCGCAGGCTCCCTGCAGGTAGTGCACGGGACCTCGGTGTGACCCGTGGGAACAGACCCAGAAACACCCAGTTAGGTTATACGTTTAGGTCTATGATCCGTTTTGAGTTAAATTTGATGTGTGTTGTAAGGAAGCGATCTGTTGTGGGTCAAATTATGGCCACACCAAAAGACTTGCTGAAGCCCCGCCCCGTACCGGTGCCTGGGACCTTATTTGGAAATACAGTTGACCCGTGAACAGCACAGGTTTGAACTGCTCGTGCACTTAAACGAAGAATTGTTAAAATCCACGGTTAAGTGGACCCGCCTTCAAGGGTCAACTGTCGAGTCTTTACTGATTTCATCAAGCTAAACTGGCAACATCTGAGTACAAGGACTAACATCCTTGTAGATTTGCAGACGCAGGCACTGGAGGGAAGGAGGCCCAGTGAGCACGGAGGCGGAGGTCAGAGCCGAGGCTGCAATCCAAGAACACTGAGGCCTGCTAGCCGCCCCTGGCCTGGGAGGGGCCTGGAGCCTGTTCTCCTTCCCAGTCCCCCAAGGCCCACACCTTGAACTCAGCAGCCCCAGGACACTAATCCAGGGCCCGATTTCGTTCTTTTGCAAACCCACTGGTTCCGGCACTGTCTGTTGGAAAGACTATTCTTTCCCCATTGAGTTGCCTGGGCACTCTCAGCACAAACCAGCTGATGGTGGCCGAGACATGGAGACAAGCCAAGTGCCCTTGGACAGAGGATAAAGATGCTGCAGTGCTTCCCCACAACGCACGCCAGTCAGCCACAAGGAAAGACGGAGTACCGCCACTTGTGGCAACGTGGACGGACCTTGAGAGCATCATGCTAAGTGAAATAAGTCAGTGTGGCAAAGCTCAGAACCACATGAGTTCACTCCCATGTGGGATGTAAAACAAACTCATGGACACAGACCACAGTGGGTGGTCACCAGAGGGCGTGGAGGGTGAAGGGGGCCAAGTGTGTGGTGGTGAGAGATGATCTGACTTTGGGGGGTGGCCACACAGTGCGATATACAGATCGTGGGTCACAGAATTGTACGCTTGAAACTCATCTGATCCTGTAACCAATGTCACCCCAATAAATTTAATTTAAAAAATCAGCTAACCCTAAGGTGCGCGTTTGTGTCTAGATTATTGGCTCTGTTCCGCTGGTGTGTGCGAGGCCTCCTCTCCTGCCACGGCACCTGGTGCTCCGCAGCCAGTTCTCCCTCCGGGGCGTGTGCTCCCTGCCACCACGTCCTTCCGCTTGGCGGTTGTTCTAGCTATTCTGCATTCCTCGCATTTCTGCATGAATTTTGGTACAGAATCAGTTTGTCGCTTCCGAAAAAGCTGTCTGGGATTTTGAGAGGGATTGCATTGAATCGATGGAACGGTTTGGTGATGAAAGGTGTCTTTCCGTGGGTTTAGGTCTTTGTTACTTCTTTGACAATGTCTTGTAGTTTTCAGATCGCAAGTGTTGCCCCACTTCTGTTAAGTTTATTCCTAAGTATTTTATTCTTGTTGATGCTGTTATAAATGTAATTGTTTTCTTAACGTTGTCTTTTGGGTTGCTAGCATGTAGAAATGCAGTGGATTTTTGCCTACTGATCTTGTACCCTGCAACCTGACTGAACTCATTTGTCAGTCCCAGTTATTTTTGTGGATTCCTCACAGGTTTCTCTATACAAGATCATGTCATCCGCAAACAGAGGTGGTTTAGTTTCTTCCTGGATGCCGTCTATTTCTTGCCTAATCGCCCTGGCTGGACCGTCCAGTGCAGTGTCGAACAGGAGTGGGCAGAGCGTGCCTCCCTGCCTGTTCCTGGTCTCGGGGAGGGGCGCTTCCATGGTTCACCCCTGAGCGTGACGTGAGCTGTGGAGCCCTGGTAGATTCCTTTCAGCAGGTGGGGGAACTTCCCTTCAGTCCGTGGTTTACCGAGGCAGCCAGTTAATCTTCCCTAAGGAGGAACGAGGGTCTGACAGAGAGGCAACAGTGTTTTCCCCAACCGAACATCCACATGCAAAAAAACCCTCCACCCTACACCTTACGTCTTTACAAAGACTAGCACACCAGGGATCTCAGGTCTAAATGTGAAACTGTGGAACTTTTAGAAGAAAATATGAAAGAAAATCTTCATGACCTGTGGCTGAGCAAAAGAAAAATGTTCCAACATGAGCCCAGAAGCACAATGCATACGGATACAGTGTAACCTGGGCACATCGTGGTGAAAACCTTGCTGGGGAGAGAGAAAGGGCAAGTGACAGAGTGGGGAGCACTGTTTGCAGACCACACGTGGGGAGAAAGACACAACACAGAATACCTTTACCCAAACTCTGTGGACAGTCACTTCCCTGGAGAGGGCACATGGCGTGAGCCCCTGAGGGGATGGATGGTCAACCTCGGAAAATGAGGATATTACTGGTGAGCCACCTCCACACACCTAGTAACACGGCTGCAAGGGAACAGCTGCTGGAGGCTGGGGTTCATGGGGTTCAGGGTGAGACAGTAGACTTCAGCCCAAACCTGTCAGTGAGCCTGGTAACTCCTAGTGAGTTAGAAGCGTTGGTCAGATGCATTCCAGGTCTACCAGCCGTGTAAAACAAGCGCACAGAGGGTCTCCCTGCCACAGCCGCGGCCACACGCAGACCAACCACCTCATCAGTCGGCCGCCGGTGTCGGGAGGTGTCGGCCGCACTCTGAAGGGACACAGGGCTGTTGTGCAGGGTCCCAGGGACGCCCTGTGCGGGGACTTCCCCTTCTCGTTGATGGAGGATGACGCAGTTTCCTTGGAGAGAGCAAGAGGCTCCAGGGTGACAAAAGGTGGGGCACTAGGAAGGGACTGGCCACTGCTGGCACCCTCTCAGTCCCACACAGACCGGGGTCTAGAGTGTGTCACTGTCCCCATCAACGCCGATATTCAGGAGCATCATTCTTTTACTGAAATCAGAAACTTCTTGGGTGAAAAATGCATCCTCAGGGTTCGGATGAGGTAAGGCGTTGCTTGCTCAGTACCTCAAGCCCAGAAAGATGAGTCGATTCTTGCAGGAAACGACATTGAACTTGTACCAAATTTGGCTGCTTTGATTCAGCAAGCCACAACCGTCAAAAACAAAGGAATCAGGAACATTTGGGTGGTATCTACGTTTCTGAGGAAAGGACGGGTCAGCCGGCTGATGAACGAGACCCGGGTTGTCCGCTGCAGAAACAGCGAGAGGCTGGATGGTCCCACAGGCGTGTAGCAGCATTTTAAAGATGCAATAAAAGCTATGTATTGGGCGGGGGGCATCAACTACACAGAGAAGTTGAAACGAGAATAGGAAGGGGTAGCTGCCTCGAGCTACAAGAACTTGGGCTGCAGTGCTGACCTGGGCTGCAGGGACAAGGTGAGAGAGCAGAGGCCCGGCTCTGTGCCAAGGGCGCTGGGAGCTGCAGCAGCGTTAGGGGAGGGGCCTGAGTAGTGTGTGGCTGCCGTAACAAATGACCACACGGGGGCTTACAGCAACTGGCTATTTATTCTCCCAGGGCTCTCGAGGCCAGAACCCATTGGGTGCTGGTGGGACTCTCCCTCTGGAGGCTCCTGGGGAGGGCCCTCACGGCTCCAGGACCCAGGTGTCTGCATGGCTCACAGCCGGGTCTTCAGGTCCCCTCTCCGCTGCGTCTGTCTCTTCTCACCGCCCTGCCTGTGTCACTGAGTCCAAGGCCCACTCGCTTGATCCGGGATGATCTCCTTATCTCAAGAGCCTTGACTTCATCACACCTGAGACCTTTTCCTAATCAGGTGACATTCACAGGTCCTGGGGATGAGGACACGCACTGGTTGGGCCTGTGTCCACACTGAGCTTTCCGACTGGCCTTTCCTCTCGTCCCCTCTCCCTGTCGTGTCCTGCCTTCCCTGTGTTCAGGGCTGGACTTCCGGCTGCACTTTGGGACAGAACGAATACATAATCAACCTGAAGTTGGAAGGGGCCGGCTCTGCGCTGTCAGAGACCAGGACGCACAGAGCCGGGCTGAGCCAGGACCCACCTGCGGGTCTTCAGTGGTGGCTGAGAGTCGGGGCGGCCTGGGTGTGATATGTAGGAGATGGATGGGTCGGCGTGACAGATTTGGGACGTTGTCCGCCGGACAGAGCAGTGCTCGGCGGTGCACACAGCCTCAGGGGTGCACAGAGTGGGGAACACGCACTTCAGCAGTTGTGGCCGTGGTTCCCCGACTGCGGGCCAGACTCTCCAGGGTGCCACAGGGAGCTCTCAGGCACTGCAAGGCAGCTCGTGTTTTTGAGGGACGCACAGGAGCGCTCGGCATGCTGGGTGCCTCAGAAACGTTTCCACTAAGCTCAGGCTCTGGGGCGGGTCCCACTGCGAAGCTGGTGTCACCGCCGGTGCTGAGATGAGCAGCTTGACTAATGTCAGGCAAACACCACCGAGCCTTGGGTGACCAGGTAGCAGTGTCTGGGCTGAGGAAGGTTGGAAAAGGGGAGCAGAGCCCCACAGCACCGGGCACTCTATTAATACATAAGTGTAGCTCTTCAAAAATTAAGGTTTTTCCAAATGTTTAAAAAAAAAAATTAAATTTTTTTTCAATTTTGGTTATTGTTGGGTTTTTTCTTTTTTTCCTGAAGTGCTACTAAGTCATTAGGACCGAAATTTGTGTTGTTCAGCCCTAATAAGCTGAATGGCTAGACGTTTCCTTTGCCCGAGGGGCGTGGAGAAGTGCTGGGCAGCACCAGCCCTTGAACAAGAGGGCAGGGGCCTCTGACTGGGGGGTGCCGGCCAGCAAGACCTCAGACCCAGAGACAGGCAGGGGCGTTGCTGCCTGGCCCCTGCCCCCCACACACCAGGGTCTCGGGGGCCCACACAGTTGTCTCCATCACCTCCAGAGATCTACAAAACCAAACCAAAGGAGGACTGCATGCACACACACCCCCACTCACAGCAGCCGAGACGTGCACGTACCCCCATCTGCAATGGAGCAGTGGATGACTGAACTCAGTGCCTCCACACCATGGGAGGCCCCCCCGTCTCGACGAGGACATTCTGACACCCACCACAACACAGGTGGGCCTTCAAGAGGTCATGCCAAGTGTGAGCCTGGAGGAGATCTACGGGGCAGATAGGGCTGGGGCTGGGGGTTCGGGTATAAAGGGCAGAGGTTCTGACTGGGGAGACCAGGAAGCTCAGGGAGGGTGGGACAGGCTCCGCCAGGGGCCTGGGCAGGACAAACCCCTTGCTCCTGAGGCCCTGCCTTGCACCCACCCCACGGCTTCCAGTGGTTATAGAGTTTTGACTCCGTTATCTGACTTCCTGTTTCCTGTTCGGAGGTGCCTGTCCTTTGGTTTTGCTCATTTTCTGCATTCCCCCCCGCCCCCCAAAATGACAGTTCTGTGTCCTCTGCTTTTTTTAATTCTAAGAGAGAGTGGGGGAGGGAGGAAGAAAGGGAAACATCAACTGGTCGCTTCTCGAGCACCCCCACTGGGGCTGCTACCAACCCATGTGCAGGGACTGGGAAGTGAACCAGCGACCTTGCAGTCCGCAGGCCTGCACGCAATCCACTGAGCTACACCAGCCAGAGCCCTGCACCCACTCCTTATCAGCCACAAATAAAGTCCCCCTCTGGCCGGTCTGCACTTTCTGTGCGGTCTTTGAAAGAGCAGAGCCTCCTAGTTGGGGAGTCTAATTTCTCTTGGCCTTAGGAAGCCACTCATCACACAGCAGTGTCCTACCTCCTGCAGGGCCCCTGTCCCCGTGGGTCCCCTGCTGCAGCCCTCACAAGACATGCTGTGCCAGCTGGTCCCCACTGGTGCAGGCCAAGGCTGTCCCACAGGCCTGGGTGGTGGGGCAGGGTGTCCCCTAGGGTTGGGCCTGTGCACCAGGGGACGGAGGCTGACTGGGGCTGGGAGCAGTGGGGTCACATGGACCCTTGAAGTAGAGGGGACAGGGAATCAGAGATGGAAGCCTATGTGGGGGCTGAGGTCCTGTCACCTGCCCACACCTGACTTCTGCATGGTGAGGCGGCTGGACTTCAGATCCAGCTGCCAGGACCACTGTCACTCCAACACCCGAAGTCCCGCTCCCCGTCCCAGCATCCTTAGGACAAGCCTGCACCACCGGGGCTGCTTCCCTCGGCTGGGCCTCCCGGGCCAGAGGCTACAGTCCCAGACACAGTCACTGGGGTGACCGAGAATGTAACGGCTAGGGACTAGTTTGAGACGCGACAGCTCCGTTTATTCATTTAGGTTCCTAACGATCAGGGTCACAAGGGCTGGTGGCCGTCATGGCTGCTGGCAGTCCACACAGCTCAGGGCACAGCAGGGGGACGGGAGTCCAGGAGTGACACCTCACACATCCAGAGGGTGCAGGTGGAGGACCAGGCCCCCTGTGTCCAAGACCATAGCTGGAGCCAGCAGGGAGTGACGGGACCCAGGGCAGCTGGCGCGGTGGTGCTGAGGGAGTGGAGAGAGACTCCAGGCCAAGACAGTGGGCACAGGCCTGGGGACTCTCTGGGGACTGGCCCTAGGAGGACAAGGTCAGGGATATGCAGGGGAGGCTGAGGAGAGACCATTCCAGCAGGAGGAGGGTGGGCAGGAGGCCCAGGGGGTAGGAGTGGCCGCAGGCCCAAGCTGGCCAGTGGCAGCTACTGGAGAGAGGCAGCCCTCCCACCGGCCCCTTCGCCAGCCCAGCGGCAGCTGGGATTTGGGATTCAACTGTCCTGGGAAGAGGGGAGCCTGGAGAGGAGACAGGGCTGAGGCCGCCTGCGCCTCCCGGGAGGCCACTGTGGCAGCAGCTGAGGGCACATCCCCTGCACACAGACGGCTCTTTGTCAGGACCGAGCCCCACTCGCCAAGCAGCCTCAGGGACAAAGCCCCCTCTGTCGACAGTGGCCTCCCCCTCGCCCCACGCACCACCCCTCCCCCAGCTCCAGGTGCCCCCACACACATGCCAGGCACAGGTGCAGCCCAGGTGGCACAATGACAGCCAGGATGCGGATGCAGGGGGCATCCAGAGCAATGCCCTCCCCTAGGGCCCTGACACCACCCTGTGCTGCAGGTCCTTCCCTGGTGGGGGCTCCCCGCCAGGGTCTCCCTCCCGCTCCCGTCCCCAGACAGCGTAGTGGAGGTGCAGCCAGAAACCTGGCCCCTGCAGGGTGGCCTCCACATTTACTTCTGAGTCCCCTCTTGACCCTGAAAGTCCATGGCCGGCCCACTGGACTTGTCATGACCTCCTGAGTGGAGAATGTCTGTACGGCTCCCACTGCTGTTGGGGCTGAGCTCTGTCCAAAGCGGGGCTGAACCCAGGACCCAGAGGCTGGGATCCTGCTTCTGTGTCGACCCTGCATCCACCAAGCATGGAATCTGCCCCTCTGAGGCCAGGCCAGGTCACAAGAGGTGTCCTCAGCATCCAGGCGGTGGGATCCAGATGAGGCCAGGCAGAGCTCCTGCCAGCCTGGCCAGCTGCTGCTGACACTGGGCCTGGAGTTGGCACAGTGTCTCCTCCAAACAGGCCTCGCGGCTCTGCAGTGCCCTGATCACCTCGGCAGCCTGCAGGCCCAGGCCCTCTGGCATCCCAGCTTCAGTTCTCACCAGCCGGTAGGGCCCATGGGGCCGGGGCAGGTCCCCGCTTTGCTCCCAGGCCCACCGCAGGGCCACCAGCTCCTGACCCACGGCGTCCTGTGTGGCCTGCTGGGTGACGCTCCACTCCGGGCCCCGGCCTCCAACCTGCAGTGAGAGAAGCAGTGACTTGGGAGCTAAGAGCAGCCACATCCACCCAGGACGCTGGCTTCAGGTTCCCTTGGCACTCACTCAGCCCCGCCAGTGGCACCCACCGGCCCCACAGCCCCCACCCACATGCTGAGAGGGGCTTCCAGCCTAGACACCTCAGCTCCCAGGAAGCAGAGGCCCACCCTACACCAGCTCAAAGGCCCAGCCCTTCCAGGCTCCGGTCTACCCTCACTGAGTCCTTGAACCCTAAGCAGCAGCCGGGAGTCCCCAGGGACAGGGCGACAGTCCTGCAGGACCTGAGCCCTCAAGGCACCAGCTGTGGGACCACCATGCTCACCAGGGTGGGGGTCTGGGAGCAAGGCTTGGTGGCTCCCCGCAGGCCAAGACCCTCGGGGCCCATTCAGAGCCCAGAAGACCCACCCCTAGGATACCCACCCTCCACCCTCACAGCCATTCCAGGGGAAACAACCCACCACCCACTGCTGAATGCAGGACAGGGAGCATGGGGTGGGACAGACTCGAGGGACACGACTGGGAACACAGCCTGCTGGGGCTGCCTGTGGTCCAGTGGGGGATGGTGTGCGAAGCTTCACACACATCCCCAGGGAACCGCTCTGACCCTTAGCCCCACAGGTTCCCAACAAAGAAGCACCAAGGGGCCTGAGCTGTGACAAGTGCCAGCCTCATTCCTGGCATTAAAACCCCCTGCAGACATCAGCTGTCACCACCAGGGCGGGGAGCGGACACGAACAGCAAGGAGACAGTGGGGCAGTAGCAGGCCCCAAAGAGACCACCCTGAAGACTTTAGGGGAAAACCGTGCTCACAGGTTCAGGTACTTCCGAGAAGGAAGCCTGGAGCCCAGGTGCTTACCTGCCCACCAGCCAGTGGCACAGGCCACATGAGCAGGAGCCAGCAGGGATAAGGGGTTTTGAGGGGCTGGAGGGGGGGAGCCTTTCCCATGCACCCCTTCTCCATCGGACTCCGCCCACACTTGGATGAACCCATATGAGCCCCACTGTCATCTCTACACGCAAGCCAGCAGCTGGGCACCCTCACCCTGGCCTCCAAGGCCGCCCGCCGGGCCTCCACTGCCTCCCGCAGCTCCGCCTGCAGGGCCTGCAGCTGCCGTTCCAACTCCTCAGCCCCAGACTCGCGGGGCCTGGGCACAGACATGGGCTGTGGGGCCTCTGGGGGGCAGGCTCCCAGGACCGTGTCCTGCAGAGGGAGACCCGAGTGAGGGTGGCACCAGCTGCAGTGCCGCACGTACAGCCCAGCTCCTAACCCGTGGGGACAGAGGCCCAGGTCACACAGCCAGCTAGACAGCTAGTGTCACCCAGGCAGGCCTGGAGGCCAGGGGCACAAAGGCCAGGCCCCTGAGAAGTTTGAGTCTCCCCAGGAACTGGCAGGGTGGGAGGGGGACCACTGGACGTGTCGAAGGAGCTCCCAGACTCAGCACGGCAGGCCTGGGTGCAGCGCTGGCTTCAGGCCAAGCTGGGGTGTGGCCTTGGGGCTGCTGCGTCAGGGCCAGGGAAGGGGAGCAGGAGGGGAGGGTGGGAGAGGGGAGAGGGCCAAGCATGCTGACCATCCAGGGCCAAAAGACCACCTCCCGGCGCCGCCACTCCAGAGTGGCCTCCAGGCGTGCATTCTCACTCTCCAGCCTCCGCAGCAGCTGCAACGCAAACCGGAGCCCAGGCTGAGGCAGAGCTCCCAGGGCACTCAGACCCCAGAGCTGGGGCTCCGCCCAGCACCCATCCCTCCCTCTGGCCCCTGTGCCCAGTCACCTCGGCCCAGCCATCTCCCTGTACCACACAGACAACCCAGATGCTGGCCAGGCAGCCAGGCACCTGCGGCTGCAGCTGGAACCCAGTCAGGGGGCCAGACAGCAGTGGCCTTGAAGAACTGACCGAGGGCCCAGCCTAGCACATTGCTAGCCCGAGTGGAGGCAGGCCTGCGACGAGAACCAGACTACAGCTTAGGGGACCCACAGCCTGGGAGGGCTGAGACGGGCGGAGCGTGCAGCCCTCATGCTCGTGCTGCAGTTACATGTGTGCATACATGCATACACATGTGTGCACATGCACACTGGTCAAGAACAGTCCCACAGGCCACAGGGAAGCGGGGCAGGCAGGCACTGTGGAAGGGGAGGCCACAGCCCCTTCCCTCCCAAGGTGTGGGGCAGGGTGGGGTCCCGATGTGTGAGGAAAGGCTCAGCCAGCCACCATAATCATTCTAGAAGCCTTTGGAAGCCTTCCCAGGTGTGCAGGCCCTGTGCATGGGTGGTCCAGGCTCCCACCAGCTCCCCATCCAGAAACCAAAGAAGGAAGCCAACCATGGCCTCTGTCAACCTGGTCACTCTGCCCGTGGCCCTGAGGCACCAACAGGCGCAGCCTCCGGGAGGAGGGGGAGCCGCCTGCACCAGACCAGCCCACCACCCCAACGATCAGGGACTGGGGACTGAGCAGCACTAGGCTGGAGCTGGCGCAGCCTCTGCTTTGCTAACGTGGGGACTGGGACAGCAAGCCAGGACCTCACGAAGTCACCCTTAAGAGGAGACAGAGCCAAGAGCACCTCAGATACCCAGATGCCACCTTAGTGCCTCGAGGGCCCAGCACAGTCCTTCCCCGCCTGGGTGGAGCCCAGAGAGGTGTCAGCCAGGGCCACAGGCTCAGCAGGCATCCCCGCCTGGACACCTGACCCCACAACGGAAGGCAGAGACCCCCTGCTCGGGAGCTGGGGCCTGCTGGGCCAGGAAGCAGGAACCACACTGGCCTCAGCACCCCTCCCAGGCCAGGCAGTTCCAGCCTCACAGTCTGGACAGGCCAAGCCCAGCCCTCAAGGGACAGCAGCCCATCACCAGCTGACACCTGCATAAGCTGGGACGCTGCGGTGCTCCTCCTCGATTCAACCCTCACCCTTGGTCCTGCCTGTGCTGGCCACCTGCACACACAGCAGCCAGTCCGCACCCCCATGGTGCCGGGAGGTCTGGGGGCCGGAGAGGCCTCTGCACATATGCCTGTCCCCCACACCAACAAGGCGCTGGGCTTGGCAAACAGGAAGGGCGCAAACCTAGGCCCTCCCTTGGCCCCTCCCACCTCAGCCAACCAGCCCTCACCTGCCGGCCACTCTCAGGGTCCCTGAGCAGCTCCGTTTCAGCAACAGACAGGTGGCCCAGGCTGCGGTCACTGTGGCAGCCTCGAGTGTACCAGTGGATCTAAACAGGCAGTGTAGAGCCGGGCTGAGCCAGGGCCTTCAGAACCGCCTCACAGATGAGGACACGGGAGCAGAGGGGCACAGCTGGCCATGGCAGTCCAGGGCAGGATGGTCCTCAGCCCCTGGGGACCAGCCCCGAGCCTGCCAGAGGCCCTGGGTAGTCCACCCCCTGCCGCCCTGTCCCACCTAGCTCCAGGGGCACGGTGGGGGTAGAGAGGGGCGCCCCTGTTTCCTTCCCCCCTCAGCTCATCAAGTGCCAGGACCACGTGCTAAGAGGAACAGCCTGTGGATAGGCGCAGCGGTCCAGCAGGGCCAGCAGTGGAACACAGAGCAACCTGCCTGGGCCTGGGGGCAGAGAGGGCTCCTCAACCAGGTGAGCCTGCAGGTGGCAAGCAGGTTAACACATGGTGCGTCCCAAGCAGCAGGAGCTGAGGCCAAGAAAGAGGAAACGAGAAGTTCTAGGAAAGACCAGCCGAGCAAAGAACCCTCTGCCGGAGGTGGTGATGTGGGCTGGAGGGGTCTCGGCACCGAGGAGCCCTGCACCAGAAGGAGCCCCAGGCCACCTGCCCAGGCACCTCTTGGCCCGGACCTTGCACTGGGCCTGTGGGGGGGATACCTGTACCTGCCAGCTGAGTCCTATCAGCTCTCAGGAACACACAGGAGCTGGCCACTGCTCACCAGCCCACACTCAGGGCACAATGAGAGGACAGGGTGCCTAAGCAGTGACTCCCCCAAGGCCTGGACCCTGTTCCATTGCTCAATGACACAGAACCTGAGGCCTGCTGGGACTTCTAGGGACAGAAAGGCCAAGCCCACAGGCGATACCCAGCTCCACCTGCCCTAGGCCCCCTCCTGGGCCACCTGGAGCTCTGGGCTCAGGCTCCTCGCCACCTCAGGGCAGTGCCCAACCAGTCACCCCCAGCCAGGCCTGGAAGGTCTAATTTCCAGCCAAAGGCCACAGCCACAGCCCTTGCTGGACAGGCCACAGGGAGCGAGCAGCAGCCTGACAGCCAGGAGCTAGGAGGGCAGTTGCCACTGGATGGAGAGTTCTCAAGGGTACTACCTTGCCCAGGAGGGCACACTGCTCCTGCTGACTGGCCATCAGGGTTCGCCACCGGAACCGCAGCTTTCCCATCAGCCACTGCAGGTGGCGGACGTCCACGGGGCCATCTGCTTCCGCTCGCGGTTCAGGCAGGCCTGGGCTGGCCAGGATGTCACACTGGAGAGGGAGTGAGGGTCATGTCCTGCTCCCACCAGCGGCAGAGGCCCCAAAAGGGAAAAGAGAAGGGAGGCCGCTGAGAGAGAGAGCCGTGGGGCTAGGGAGCCGGACAGGGAGGCCGGTGGAGGCCCAGCCTCCATGCCCTCGCTGGGGCCGCAGGATGACAACGCTGACCCCCACAGCGCTGTCCTGAGGGCGGACGAGGCCTGTCCTCAAGGGTCTGGCAGGCAGCGCCCAAGACTAGGACTGGCCCACTCCCACCGCACACCCACCTCACACACAGGCATGTTGTCGCCCAGCTGCACGCGGGTCTGGGCCAGCAGCCGCTCGGGTAGAGTCTCGCGGGCGAGGAGCCAGGAAAGAGCCAGGAGCAGCTCGCGGCTGCCCCGGGAGCCATCCTCAGGGAGCTGAGTGAGCCTCCGCCACCGGGGGTAGCCCTGGGAGAGCAGCTCTGACTTCACCCAGCGGGCTTGGGCCTCTGGAGGTAAGAGAAGGGCGGCTCACTGGAAGGGACACCACCCAGACCCCTAAGGGACCCCCGCCACGACTCCCAAAAAAGAGGCCCGGAGGGCGTTGGGGCTTAACCAGGATGAAGGAGTGGACGGGGCTTGTGAGGTGAAAGGGACTAGAGCCTATGGAGGCGGGACTTACTGGAGGCCGCTGGGTTGACCAGGAGTGAACCCCGGAAGCAGGTCCTACTTGGGGGGAGGGGGCTTACCTGGGTGGGCGTGGCCAGGTCCTCCGAAAGGGGATTGTACGGAGGGACTGGGGTGACCAAAATGGACGGGGCCAGAGATTAGGGTATTGTACAGAGCCCACCCGCGCGGCACTTACCCGCGGCGGGGGAGGCCGTGTTGCCGCCAGCCCGCAGCTGCGAGAGCATGCAGACGAGCAGCCGCCAGAGCGCGGGGGCCTGAGGGTAAAAGAGGGAAGGCGTCAGCAGGCCCTGCTGCCTCCCTACGGGGCCCCAGCGGGCCTGGACGCCAGCCCTGCGCGCCTCACCGCTTCCGGAAGGTCGAACTTGGCGCGGCGAAAGGTCTCGGGGCTGGGACCGGCGGGCAGCGTCCGACTCAGCGCGGCGATGGCCTCGGGCAAGGCCCCCGCCGAATCCTTCCGGTCCACCCGGCGCCGCCGCCTCCCCATGCAGCCAGCAGCGGGCACCGGCCTCGCTCGACCGCGCGACACCGCTGGCGAGTTCCCCAGTCCAATTCCCGCGCCTGTGCCGCCACCGCTGCGTCCGCTCTCTCTCGCGGCCTGGATTGGGCCACGCCCCCGACCCGGGCCCAATGAGCGGCGCCTCGGGCGAGTGAGTGCAGTCCGTCCTGTCTGCTGTGGAGGCACTTCCGGCCTACCAGGGACCAATGGCAGTAAGAGCTCCGACGGAGTCCGCTCTGTGCTGCCCAATTGCGGCGACACTCGACACCAAAGACTCCACCAATCAGCGCCTTACCCCTTGCACCAAACGGTAGCCTAGCCACTGCTGGAAGGTCTGCGCCCACGCTCAGTAGCCCCTGCATCCGGGAGGTTCGCACAAATGGGCACCACGGACACCGCCGGCGACCCTCAACCTCCGCGATGCCCTCTCCGGCCTGGCCGCCAGGGGTCGCCCGAACGCTGCGGCGCGTACCAGGACTGAGACCCGGGGGCCACCGCTGGGGCTCCGGGGAGGGCCCCGGACAGCTCAGCCCCGAGGCGCGCGGGTGAGAGGCTCCTCCGGGAAGGCCAGCGACTCTCCCCACCAAAACCTACATGTACAGACTTCCCGGGCCTGGTCCTTTCTCTGTGCTGCCAGCCCGCGCAGCCTGCCTCTGTCCTGCACCCTCGTTCTCTCCGTCCCACCATTAAAGAGTTTTTGAAGGAGCATATGGAAAGCGGTTTGGAGGCTCTTCCAGAGTTAGACACTGGTTTACTCTACAGTGCCAGTATCGGAACGCACGAGAACTGTGTTCACAAACACGGAAGTGCACAGCAGCTTTGTTCCTGGCAGCCCAAAATGAAACAAGGCCGCCGGCCCAGCAGTAAACCCGTCCAGGGGGCGGTGGTCAGCAGCAGCCACGCACCACTGCCACGTGCTGCTGCTTGGCTGCAGCTCGGACAGGGAAGAAGCTGGTCTGTGCACTGTATCTAGGAGATGTCCAGAAAAGCCATCTGTAGAGACAGTAAGCAGGTTCTGTGGCCTGGAAAGAGTCCGGGATGGGGACGAGGAGACTTTTGTGAGTGCCCAGAGTGGTCTAGAACTGGCCTGTGGCAGCAGAAGTTCGTTAACTTGCTGCAGTAATTAAATGTACACAGGTGAAGTTTATGGAATGTAAATTATACCTCAAAGCTGTAAAGAAGACAGAGCGTGGGAGGAGGAACAGAAGAGAGGGAAAGAGAAGGAAGTCAGTCCTGGACCCCAACTTTCCCCAGCCCCAGCCAAGCCCACAAGAAATGCAGTCACACCAGACCCCTTCTTCCTCCCAGCCCTCACCTTTGTTCACCTGCCTCTGTCAGGCACAGCCAGCTCCTCATCCATGTGTTCCCCATAACCAACCTCTTTCTTCCCCCAGCCTCCACCGCAGGTGCCCCTGGATCCCCTGCCCCAGCACTCCCACCTGGAGTAGGCATTTCTCCTGTGCAGGTCCTCCCCTGCACCGCAGGGGCTGCCCCCGCTGGCACATGCCCTCACCCACACAACGGTTTTGCTGTCTGTTCCCCCAGTCCCCACTACCAGTTCCCTCCCATGTCCACCTTCGGCTGAGGCTGGGACAGCACAGGCCTCCAGTCTGACCCTGCCTTCTGGCTTCCCAGCAGCCCAAGGGTCTTTCTGGCCACCCTCCTGTGGCCTTCAGAATAAAACCACTTTCCTTAGCTCGCCCGATGGCTCCTGATGTTGGGTCTGGAGCCCTGTCCGGCCTCTGCACCTGCTGGGCCTTCTCCCCAGAGTGCTTTCCTCCCCACCTGAGGCCTAGGCGGACCCACTCCTCCTGCAGACCACCTCTCCTCACTCACCCCAAATGTGCCTCCCCCGGGCTGGGAGGGCCTCTGCTGCCCCTCAACACTGCCTGTCCTGGTGGCTCAGGGCCACTTTCCCTTGCACTCACTGCTGTGCACAGAACCCCGGCCTCACCAAAGCACCTCCACTCCCCCCGCCCTGCCCTTCCCCATCTGTACCGGAAGCACTCCAGCTCCCACCTCATGGGACTCAGTGAGTCCCCATCTTTCTCTCACACACAGCCAACACTACATCCTGCCCTTTAGCCTCCCACAGCCTGCCCGGCCCAGGCCTGCAGAGCCACCACCAAAGCCCTAGGGTAGGGCCAAGACCACATGCCAAGCTGAGATGACCTCTCTTTGCTCCTTAGGTCAGCAGAGAGCTGGGAGGGTGACATCTGCCAGGCCACGGTGCAAGTGGCCAGTGGGGGACATAAAGAGGGCTCAGAGGGTGGCCAAGTCTGCAGCTGCTGCCCCAAGTGTCACGGGAGTTTCCGGAAGCCCCCTGCATCACCACGCAGCCTGTCCTCAAATGCCCCCTTTAGGCAGCTGGCCACTGCGCAGTCCCTGGGCCCAGGGCGGGGTCAAATAAGGGACGGTGGTGTCCAGGCGGACGCCCCTGCTGAAGCACAGCTGGCCGGGTCAGTAGAATGGGCTGAGGATGGGGACTAAGTTGGAGTAGCAGGAAGTGGGGAGGGCAGTGAAGACTTCCCGCCACAACTCCCCCAAAGCTCAAAAACGGAACCAGCATGAGCTCAGCTGATTCACCCTGCGGCTGACCCTCCGGCTCCTGCCCTTGTGGCCTGGTGTTCCCACTGACCCATGGGCCTTCCCCTTGCCCAACAGGGCTGGGGCACCTTTGGGCCCAGGAGCTGGAGAGCGGAGCTTCCATGGGGCTGTCCAGGGTAGCCAGGGCACTTCCATGCAGAGGGGGCTGCAGCCTGTGGTGGGCCCCCAGGGCGTAGGGTCTGGCCTCAGGACCCCCACTGCAGCTCCCCTCAACCACTCCCCAGCAACAGGCACACAAGGCAGGTCTTCCCAGCATTGGGTTTATTGAGGGCATGAGGGGCTACAGGGGAGCCCCATGTGCCTGGAGTTAAGGCTGGGCATCAGCTGGAGGGGCCGTGGTCCAGCGGGCCGGGATGGGGTCACCACCACCTGCACACAGAGACAGAGACAGAGGTAAGGGCAGGCCTCCCTCAGGACTGGGGTGGGAAGCCTGACCTGAGGGCCAGCCAGGCCAGGGGTCAGGGTGGGGCAGGGGTGTACCTGGGTCTACTTGAAAGTGTGACTCTCAGCTCCGCCTCGCCCAAAGCCTACAGAGAAAATAGTGAGTAGATTAGGGGTGGCCAAGGGCAGTGGGAGGTCGAGTGGGGCTGCGGAGAGCATACCTTTGGGCCCAAACATGGCGGCGTAGCAGGGATGGTTGCAGTAGGGCTTGCCTTCATGCTGCAGAGAGAGGGGCCATGAGGGGCTGTCCCCCCCCCCACCCCGCCCCTGCTGCCCCCCAGGCCCTGCCCTACCTCAGCATGGCCCCCTGAGGTCAGTGTCTTCCCACACTTCTCACACTTCAGACATGGCCGGTGCCAGTCCTTCCCCAGGGACGTCACCCGCTCAGCTGCAGACAAACAGGCCCCGGTGAGGCACTGGTCTGGGGACAGAGAGCACACCCACCCACCCGCACACCCACCTTCTCCAGCCACCTCCCCCAGGGCCCTCCCACCTGTGCCTGGTGGCCCAACCACAGTTTCCGACGGCCTTTGTACCTCCAGTCCCCTGGCTCAATCCAACCAAATGAACGGGAGGGGGCGCTAGCCCTGGGCTGAGGGCTGGGGTGGGGGTCAGGAGGGCCTGGCTGCCAGGTTAAGTCCTCGGGACTCTGCACCGGTCACCGGGGTGGGGATTGCAGGGAGCCCTCTCTGTGACCGGGGTGGGGGGGGCCTCCCACTTCCTCCTGAATCTCCTGTGGGTGGGATCCAGGGCGCGGGGCAGGAAGGCGGTGCCCGGGAGCAGAGCGCGCCGGGGATAGCGCCCTGGGTACCGATTTCCGCGTCTGTTTTTACTTAACGCTGGGAGGGGCGGCGGGAGCCCCACGTTCTTTCCTGCCCAGCGGGGTCCCCGCCCAGGGCGCGCCCAGAAGGAGGAGGCGGGAGAGACCGGGACCTAGAGACGGGGAGACCCGGAGACGGAAAGCCCATCCCACGCAGGGGGTCCCAACCCGCATATCCATGGTTGCTTGCAGGGCTGAAGTGTCCACTCCCGGGAGGGTTTCCTGGGCTCGCCAGGCGCCTCCACCGAGAGCGAACTCCGCCAGGACGCCCCGGGGTTCGGAGCACCGCGGTTCGGCCAGGAATGGGCCGGGGTGCGCTCACCGAAGTACACCTCCTTGTCACACTTGGGGCACTTGGGCATAGCGGCGCTGGGTCGGGTACGGACGGCCAGGCGGGAACAGACAGCAGCGATCGACTGGGTGGGACCCGCCGGGTGCGCGCCTTTCAGGGAAGCTGGGACCCCGCCCCTTAGAGGCCCGCCCCTCGCACCCCCCTCCCCCTCATTCTGACACTTGACCCGACGACCTCGGCTCCAGATGAGGAGTCTAGAAAGGCCATCTGGGGTCCATCCTCGCTTCGGGGCAGGCCCTGGGCCTGACTGACCACTGAGTAGTGGCTGGGGGTGCGCAGGGGACCCATGGGGACTCACTGAAGGGTGGAGCTGCTCAGGCGGCTCCAGCCCCACCCCTCGCCCAGGGTTGTGGAGTACCCGAGTCCAGGATCTGCCGAAGGAGCTCCCCAGGAGCAGGAAGGTGCACCCCACTCCCAGTCCTTGCTCCCCCCACCACATGCTGGAGCCCCCAAGGAGACAGGCTGGAGTGGGGGAAAGGAGAGCTCACCTCTAAAATGCAAATAGATGCAAACAGCCTGAGACACAACCCCACACACTTTGACCGGCCCTCCCCTGAGTATGGGATGGGGACAGTATCAAGGGAGTCTCAGCCTGGTAACCCCCCAAGAATTCCCCTCAGGCCTTCACACGCGGGACATCCCAGCCTCTGTGAGTCCCCCCCAGCCCCCACACCTCTGGGAAATCCATCGGACCACAGTGGGAATGTCCCCAGAACCATGACGAACTGGAGGTGGGTTGCCCCCTCACTCCATAGGGCAGCAGTGGCTGGAGTCTCTGCAGGGATGGTGGGGAGCCGTGCCCCAGCTGTTTCCAGAGGCGGGCTCCTTATCTCTGGGGAGGCGCCTATGGTGCAGTGCAGTCCAAGTTTGTTGCCCAGGACAGCGGCTGGCCCCCCCCTCCCCGTGCCAGGCAGAGACCTTGGGACCCGCCCACCCCGGGAATGGGGTGGACCCAGGGGGCTGGCGCTGGGCTGTGGGGTCCCGAGCCATCCTTCTAGAGACAGTGAGATAGCCCTCCCCCACCTCGCCACCCCCCCCCCCCCCCAGGGAATCCCTGCTCTAACCCTCCTCCCTCCTGGTCACTGTCACTCAGCCCCTCCCTCTCTGTGCTGGGAGAAGGGGCTGCCCCACCTCTGCCCCACTGCCACACCCAGTTTTGTGGCCTCACCAGCACCTAAGCGTCAGCCCTCCCTCCTGCCCTGCTGTCCACAGTCCCGCCCTCCAGCCTCCACGGTTACCAGCGTTGTCTTCTCCCCTCTACACACCCATCTTGACAAATACGTCATCTCTGGGCCTGTCCAGGCTCCGTCCCCATGGAGGACCCTCCTCCCACAGGGCCCAGGGTCTCCTGGCCTCCCCACACTCATGCTGAGCCCTAGCAACAGCCAGTGACCCCCACCTCGCCCTCCCTGAAGCCCACCCTCCCACCCCCCCGCCCTGCAGCCTGGTCTGGGATATAGAAGGAACCATGGGTGGCTCCATTTCAACACCCCCACCAACCCCAGGAGGCTGGCTTGGGGGAGGGTAGGCACCCTCAGAGTGCAAGCGTGACAGAGGCCACACCCCAGAGCCTACTGCCAGTACGGGGTGCTGCACTGGACTCCAGGCCCCCACAGCCTGCTCCCCACACCTCTCTCTAGCGACTCCCTCCACACTGAGACCCCCTCGCTGAGGCCACAGCTCTGCCTCCGCTGGGACTCTGCCAGCCCAGGGTCCTGGGGCCCTCAGTGGCTGGCTGCCCACTGCCCTTGAGAGTGGGGCGCATGCCTTGCCCCAGTGGAACCCCCGGGTCTCCCCATCACCCACACCAGCCTGCTCCCCCCTTAGAGTCTGACACCCACGGCCACTCCCAGGCTGCTGTGCCCCTGCTAGCACTGGGTCACCTCGCTGTGCTTCTGGAGCGAAGGCCCCCCGCCCAGCCTGACCCCCCACGAGTTCCCACTGCTCTGGGTCCTCCTGGCCTGAGCCTGATGCAGCTGGCCAGAGCTGTAGGGCGGGCCCTGACTTCCCTCATCTCCTGGCTCTGAGATCGAGATTGGGAAGAGAGCTGGAGAGGGAGGAGGTAGGCTGGTGGTTACAGGGGCAGGCCAGGGCCCAGGATGGTTGTGGGGGGACATGGAGTGGTTGCCTCAGGGCACACACACCACCTGGGGTTCCAGGGAAGGCCGCCCCTGGCAGGTGTGCTGGGCGGAGGCCCAGGGGCGGGCTGCCTCCAGAGGGGTCCGGGAGTGACGGGCCTGCACTCTCACAGGCCTGCGTATGTCCCTGGGCCTGCGGGCGCACCTGCGCGTGGGGGCCAGCCATCTGGGTCTCTGCATCTCTGGGGGTGTGCACAAGGCTCCCCTCAGGGCACTTGGCTTCCTGTGTTGCTGTGCAGCCCACCCCTGCCCACTCTGGAGCTCAGGGCAGGTGGGGCTGGGAGCCATTGGTCCTCCCCTCCCTCGCCCTCCTTCACACGGAGATTCCAACCTCGCCCTGTGGGGAGGCCCCCTACCCATGGAAAACCAAATACTGAGTGAGAAAATCCTTCCAAGTCTTCCCTGTTGTTATTGCCCATTGCCATGGTTACAGTGTGGGTTTCAGAGGAGGATGCCAAGGGGGGCCAAGGGTCATAGGCCTCACCCTCCGGTTGGTACACAGCAGGGTTTTCCCACTCAACTCACACACACACACACACACACACACACACACACACTCCCTTGAACCCTTCCCCAAAGCTCCAGCCACAGACTGGGGTGCCCTTCCAACTCTCCTGAGCCTGCCACCTGTCCCGCCTGCCCATAGGCTGGGGACCCCATATCAGCTGCAGCTGCTCCCAACTGGGGCCATGGACAACAGCTTTTGCCTCCCCCCAGGCTCTATGTCCAGGAGCCCCACTTGCAGCCTGGCCCTGACAGCGTCCCCAAGACCTGGGCCTCATGGGGTGCAAGGCCTGCTTCCATCAACACGCCTGGCCCAGGGTGCACTTGTGGGGGAGGGGTGCTGGCCTGCACCAGGCCTACCTGACTCAGGACCTTGTCCGGCCCTCCACCCCTGACCCCACTATTGTGGGCTACTGTGGGCAACTGTTGCAGGAACAAATAAAGACACACCAGACCTCCTCATAGACCCCAAGGTGCAGCCCCCAACCTTGCTCCCCAACGCTGCCAGCACTAGCCAGCAGGCCCTGCCTGGGGCCTTGTCTGCAGTGGGAGGGACAGGGTGGCCAGGACAGGACACGAATCAGCCAACTGCTTGCTCCGGGCTGCCTCTGTGCCCAGAACACCCCTCCTGCTCCAACACACCAAGGGTGAGGGTGCCCGGGGCCCTGAGACCGGGGCAGCCGATGCACTGTCCTGGGTGCACAGCCAAGGCCGCCTCCCTCTGCTCTGTCTTCCCTTTCACAGCCGCACACCTTGACCCCTACCCAGGCTTGGTGGGGGCTTGGATGGGAACCAGGCAGGACCCCGCCTCACAGATTTCTGGAGAGGCCCACCTGCATCTTCCAGTGGCAGGGCTGGACCCCAGTGACCTCTGAGGAATCTGCTCCCAGGGTCCACCCCCCCTACACCAGGGGGGTTCTGCTCCTGAGGCTCCCCCTTCCCAGACTGAGGCACGTGCGTGCTCGGGCCTCTCCCCTGAAGCCTACACCCAGAGCCCCACCCGGGCCTTCAGGTCAGCTCCTCGGTGCAAGGGTGTGTTCAGGGGTAAGACTGTCCCCTCCTGAGGCTGGAGGCTGGCTGGGCCTGTCCCCGGCTCTCGCACACAGGCACCCTGAACGTCAACATGTGCTCCAGGACCAGCAGACCACGGCTGAGCCTGGAGAGACCGGAGTGGCTCCCTCCTCGGGCTCCAGCCTGCCTGCCCTTCCCCCAGGCCTGGCAGACTGAGGGACATTCAGACATTCCCAGGGCCTATTTTCAGCAGCTTGTCTCCCGGGAACCCCTGTCTGCCCCAAGGGCTGGTCCCAGGGTGGGCCTGCTGGGCCCAAGGCTGCTCCGGACGATGCTGAGGCCTGGGGGAAGGGACAGACTCTGCCCTTTCCCAGAAGGGCTCTGCCCACCAGGGCCCAGGTGGGAGGAAGGCTCCTCCCCTCCTCTCCAGGGTGCTGCAGAGCGCTGGGACACCACAGCCTCATGCTCCCTCCCTCTGCCAGCCAGCCTGGGATCCACAGTCAGGCCAGATGGAGTTCCCCAGTCCCCCACCCCAGCCTCCTTGCAGTTGAGCATGGTTCCAGGAATCTCTGCATCCTGGAGCCAAAGCCCAGGCAAAGTCGCCTCAAATTCCAGCCTCACCAGCCCAGCTGCTAGGCCTGTTCACCACCCCTGAGCTCCCCCTCCCTGGGAAAGTGTGCTGCACACACCTGGGCCCTGGAGGCCTGCTAGTCCTCGACCTGCCCTGCCCTCAGGGTCGTTGGCACTCAGCCCCGGGCCACAGCCAATGGGCAGTGAGCAGGTGCTCTAACCAAGGGACTGGAGGGGGTCAGGCCTCCCCTTCAGTCCTAGAAGCTCAGAGAGGTGAGTCTGAGCAGGACGGGGTCCACAGGGAGCCTCCGGTAGGGCAGCGGCGGAAAGGAGGATCTGGGCCTCAGGGTGCGGCAGTGGGGGCACCAGCCAGGGCCCCACGGGCCCAGGTCACAGCTGGGGGGCAGCAGGGGCTTGGAGGGGCCAAGAGTCTTGGAAAGCCTGGACCAATGGGAGACGGGGGCTGTTTGGGGAGGCTCGGGAGTTGGGCGTAACCCTGAGGTTCTAAGGGGGGCAGTGAGGTGGTCAGATGGTAGTTCAGGGCCGCCCCACTGGCTGGGCAGGGGAAGGAGGTACACCTGGGACGCCAACGTCCATTCTCCCTCCCCCTTCCTCTTGCGGATGCGTCCGGGGTTGTGGGCGCCAAAGGAAACACCTGGCTTGTGTGCGTTTGTGGGGGGCGCTCCTGGAGCTAATGCCCCCGAGGGAGCCCCGACAGCGTAAGGGTCACTGCGGCCCCACCCCCCACCCCCGTGTGCCCAGCGAGGCTGCGCGGAGACGGACAGTAGCGGCACCGCCCTGGTTTCCATAACAATCCCTTGGAAACAAACACGGCGGCGCGTCACCCTCCGCCCGCAGGAAATGGGGCGCGCCCTGCCCGGCCAGACTGTGGGGGAGGGGGGCGCTCAGGGCCCAGGCGGAGCCGGGCTCCTCTCCGGTCCAGGCGACCAGTGCACCCCTCACCCCCGCCAGGCCGGGAGGGGCCTTCCACTAGGCCCTGCCCTTCCCGCGTGGGTGATTCGGCGTACCGCTCCCGACGTCTCCTCCCTACATAGTTTCCACTGGAGGCTCCCGGGGGAGGGGCCGGGCTATGCCCTTCGCAGCCCCCAACCCCCAGAGGACAGGAATTTCCCATCCAACACCGGGAGCCCGCCCCCGGGACTGCGGCGGTTGCGCTCCGGGAAGTCTGAGTTCTCCCACAGCGACCGCCATCTGGGGTTCTCGGCCTGGCGGGGGGGGGCGGGATGAGGAGGGGAGCGGCCCCAGTCCCTCCTCTGAGCACGCGTCGGCGCCCCTGCCTGCACAGGACTCTGCCCGGATTGGGGACTGGGGGCCCTGGGGTACCTGCTAGGTGTCCCCGCATGCCGGCCGCATTGCCAGGTGGGAGGAGACGCCGGGTGCCCGGCTGGGCGGCCTAGCAGGGACGGACACCAGAGCCGGTCGCTCCGCCCCCCAGGGACACGGATGGCTGCTCGTCGAACAAAGGGCCCGGCGTCAGGTTCAGCTGTGCCTGAGCCCGCGGACTGCAGGAGGAGCGGGAGCCGTGCCAAAGGCTGGGGTGCAGGACACAGGAGGAGCCGACTGCTCATCGGGCTCCAGGGAGGGCGAGGCGTCTGGGGACCCGGTGCTGGGTGCTGGCCAGAGCCGGGGAGGTGTGCACGGTTTCTGCGTGGGGGCGCCGAGTGGAAGACAATGTACGCCCTCTGGCGGGCGGCCCAGAAGCAGCAGATAAGGGAAGGTGGCCGCGAGGAAGGGGCTCCTAGGAGTTCCCAAGGGGTCCAGGTTGAAAGGGCAAAACCTAGACCGCCGGAGGAGGTCGCGGACCACTCTATTACCACTGCAACCGCAGACTCAGGGACGCTGGTTGGGCAGGAGCGCCCGACAGTGGGGCACGCAAGCCCCACCCTCGGTCTGCCCACCTTCTGTCCCTGGGCCACCACATTGCCAGCCCTGTAGACAAAAGCCATAGCAGAGCCCCAGCAGTCTTGGTCTGACCACACCCTCCCCATCCTGACCCTCTGGACTTCCAGGCTCAGTCCTGGGCTGAAGGCCCACCTCACACTTCCATCCTTCAGCTCCCCCCCCTGCAGAGTCCCTTCCTCTGGTCAGAGGTCTCCTCCCCCTCCGAGTGGCATGCCCTCTGCCTAGTTACCAAGGCTGACCCCCTCGGGCACTGGTGGGTCTCCGGTGGACCAGGGATCTCCCGACTCTAGTGCCCAGGGCTGGCATTCTGGGGTCCAGGCTCCAGAGGCAGGTAACTTCAGCATAACACCAGCTCTGCCCCTCTGCTGGACCCCACCCCCACCTCTTTGGCCCCTCGCAGCTGCCCACTGCCCTCGGGGTGGCACCACAGCCTAAAACAGAGCCTTGCTTCCACCACCACCAACCCTGGGAATGGGAGCTGGCCCTCCACCCCCCCACACACAGTGGGCCCAGGTGTGTTGGGAGAATTTGTGGATAAGACAAAGGGACCCCATCCTGGATTCACATCCATCCCACAACCAGAGACACAGAGCAATCCTCAAACGCTTTACTGACTGACAGCAAAAACCTTGTGAACCCCTGAGGGAAGGGCGGCAGGCGGTGGCTTGCAGGGCAGTGTGAAAAGGCAGGGGGCTTGCCCAGGGAGGCTGTTGCCCAGCTGTGGCCAGGGCAGCAAAGGGAGATAAATAACACTGGGGAGGCGTGAGGCAGCAGGAGGGGGCAGTGGGCGGCCACCTCAGAGAGGGACCCAGCAGGGCCACAAGACACAGATGTGGAGACACGTTGGGTCAGGGAGGCTCAAGGACAAAAGGGCGTAACAGTGATGGGACACAAAGGCAGACACACCGAGACAGGGATGGGCTCGTCTCTGTGAAGACTCCCGAGTGGCTTCTCCCTCCCCCAACAGGCAGGCCCTGGACTCCCAGGCAGGATGTGCTGAGGCTAGGCGGGGCTGGGCAGCTGCTCACTCTCCCCCCAGGGCCAAGCTGTGGGCCAAGGGGCCGGGGCCTAGGGCTGAACTTTGCCCTCAGGGTCCCTGTCGTAGATGTAGCTGCCCACGGCTCCAGTATTCACTCCTGCAGAGAAAGGCGGCAGAAAGGATAGGGGGGCAGAGGGAGGGGGAGGGGGCACCTGGCTCCCCACCCTCCTGGCCATACTCACCCTTGGGTCCGAAGAGTATGCCGTAGCAGGGCTTGTGGCAGTAGGGCTGGCCATCGTGCTGGGGGCAGGATGGGGGTGAGATGGGGGTCCCCAGACTCTTCTGCCCCCACTCCCCTGGTGGATTTCTCCTTGTCCACATGCCTGCCTCCCTCCCCCAGAGCCCTCAACTCCCAGAGCCAAGACCAGCCCACTCACCCAGTGATGGGGGGTGGGGCAAAGCCTACATATGGTGCCCCCCAGCCTCTACTCTGGCCACCAGGGGGCAGCCACCACCACCCTGGCTCTTCTAACCTTGGGAGCAACTTGTCCCCAACCGAGCCCCTTCCAGGCCCCTCAGGTGCTGCCTGTCCCCCTGAGCAGTGCCCTCACCTCCGCGTGCCCACCCGGAGTCAGTGTCTTCCCGCAGCGCTCACAGCGCAGGCACGGCCGGTGCCAGTCCTTGCCCAGAGACGTCACCTTCTCGGCTGGGAAGGGGGAGAGAGCAATGGTGATGCCCAGGCCCTGGCGGGCACCTCCCCCAGGCTGGGGCTGGATGGGTCACTCACCAAAGTAGACCCTCTTGTTGCAGCGAGGACACATGTTGGGTTCCCCGGTGAATGTGGTGACACTGGAGGCTGGGGTCAGGGGTGGAGAGGGGTCAGGTCAGCGCAGCCGAGGTGTTCCCACACCAACCCCCGCCACACAGAGCCCAGCCCACCTTTGCTGGGCCCCTTTGGGGGGCCACTCGCCTTCCGCTCCTCAGTCCGGGCCACAGGGACCTCGATGGGGCCAGTGACCTGCGGTCCCTCTGAGGAAGGCTTCTCATAGATGTAGGAGCCGGCACCTCCGATGTTCACGCCTTCGGGGTGGCAGATGCCATCAGGTGGGGGGCCAGCAGCCCGGCCACACCCAGGCCTCATCCCTTACCCTGCTTCTCAGAAAATGGCCCTCCACAGCCCATTCTAGAGTCAGGGCCCCGCTGCCGAGGGCGCCATGGGCTGGGGTGCAGTCCTGGGAAGGGCATGGAGAAAAGGGGTTGGGGCACCCCCAGGCCTCACCCCTCCCTGGCAAACAGAGCATATCAGGCTGGGGGGCCAGCCCCGAGCTCACCTTTGGGTCCGAACAGTGTAGCATAGCAGGGCTTGTGGCAGAACGGCTTCCCATCATGCTGTGCAGAAGGGCACAAGGTGGGGAACGAGGGCTAGCGCCGGGCTCTCTGGACCCCTCCGTACCTGAGGGTGGAGGTGCCGCACAGCCCCCGGCCCACCCAGCCTGGGAAGAAGGCTCACCTCGGCATGGCCGCCAGGCGTCAGCGTCTTGCTGCAGCGCTCACACTTGAGACAGAACTTGTGCCAGTCCTTGCCCAGGGAGCTCACCTTCTCAGCTGGGGGCGGGAGGGGACCTCAGGGCCAGCCATGCACCCTCCCTGCTCCGCAGGGGCCGCGCTGTCCCTCTGGTCTCAGCCACCCTCACTGCCCTGGGGACAGCACCTCCCCCACACAGTCTCCCTCACCCACATCCCTGAATCGTCCCAGAGCCCTCAGCCAAACCCCCATGGAGTTGGCTGAGGCCTCTACTGAAGGGAGTGGCCCTGAGCCTCCAGGGCCCCTGTGGGGAGGCCAGTCTCCATCCCCCAGTAGGACCCCAAGGGACAGGACGCCTGCCTGTCTGTACTTGGCCCTGGGAGCACCCACCCCACTGCCTGCAGCTGCTGCTCTGGAGCCCGAGGTCTGGGACCAGCTGCTGAGGGTCCGGGCGAGTGTGCACGGCACGCCCCGCCCCGCCCCGCCACAGCGCTGGCGCTGCTTCGCCACTTTCCAGCGGAGGGGAGTTGGGGGAACTCCCCAGGGCTCACAGCAGGGAAAGGGTGGAGGAGAGGGCAGGAAGAAAGGCCGGAGACCAGCCGGAATTCCGGGAAAGGGCCTGACCAGCGGCATGGAGGGTGAGGGGACAGAGCAGCTGGGCCCTGCCACCTGGGCGGAATCTGGCCAAGGACTAGCAGCCTTCTGGTCCCCCTCACATGGAGGTGCCTGTCTGGACGAGGTCTCCCCGATAGCCCAGCAGCCTGGGAGGGAGACCCCTCCTCATCCATGCCAGGGTGGGTCGGGGGGTGCTCAGCTAGGCTCTGGGGTGTGGCCACTGGGGGCAGGGGAATGACCCTTAGACCTAATGGGTGGGCTGGCAGCCACACACTGCTGACAGAGTGGGGCAGACAGAATTCACTAGGTCTGGTGGCTTGGAGGGGAGCTGGTGCCCCACCCAGCTGCACCAGTGTTGGGGACAAAGGCACAGTATCCCGAGGTCACTCTGGATGTCCTGGCCCAGTTCCACCCTGTCCACTCTGCTTCCACTCAGGTGTTGGCTGCTGAGGACGGGGTGCTAGGGTGCAGCCTGGCTGGGGAGCAGGCAGGGTCCCAGCCCCCCAGCCCCTTTTCTGCACCAGAGCCTCCTGGCCAGGACGGAAGCCAGTGGGTCTGAGCGCTGTTGTTTCCTGCTGGGAGCCCAAGCTGGCAGAGCACTTGTCCAGGTTGCCTGCCCACAGGGCCGTCTACCCAGCCAGAGGGCACTGAGCTGGCCAAGCTGGGGGCAAAGTTGTGGGCAGCAGGGCAGGCAGGAGGACCCGGGGACTGTCCCCAACCCTAAGCCTCACAGGCAGGAGCCCTCTCTGGGATGGGGACAGAGGGCTGGGGGGGTTGGCGCTCCTGGGAGGCAGCCGGATGGCCCTGGGCTCCCTGCCAGGCCAGAAGCACTCCAGGCCAAATCCGGTCCCACCCCTCTGGGAACAGCAAACAACCATCGGCCTCCTCCTCCTCTGGCCATCAACGACGGAGGTCAGCGTCAGCAGGGAAGCCAAGTAGCTTCCTTCACGTCTGCCTAACCCCATCCCGGACCCTGACCAGGGAAGGGTCCCCTATTTGTTCCCACCTTTCTGGCCACCCTCCCTTCTGGCTCTGCCTTCCCTCTGTGCAGGCTTTGGTGGGAGGGTCGGTGGGCAGGCACTTTGCTGCCTTGGTTATGTCGGGGTGAGGATCAGTCAGGAGGGGCGAGAGCCCGTGAATAAGCCAGTCAGTGGGGAGAGCCAAGAGGCCCCGCTTTCCCAGGGGCATCCCAGGGAAGGCCCCGTCTTCCCAGGAGAAGAGACAGCCCCCCTCCCACCCTGCTTGCCCCTCTGGTTCTGCATTGTGTGGCCTTGAGGAGGGGGTCCTGGCCATCTGGACTCCAGTGCCCTCTTATGTTCATGGGAACTGGCTTGTCACCCCACCCCACCTGTGGGAAAGTCCCGGGGCACCAAAGAAGAGAGCACGTTGGGACACGCGAGAGGTAGAGGCCAAGGTCGCCCCCGCGTGGACCGAGTCCAGACAGACTCCAAATCTGTCCTGGCCCGGCGTGGCCAGAAGTCGGGGTGCGGGTTGGGGGTCACTTGGGGCCACAAGGGCCCGGACATGTGTTCACAAGTAAGAGAAACGGGGGTACGCAGGGAAGTCAGGAGCGCGCGGGAGGCGCTCCGAGCGCGCGACCGCACCCGACCTCGCCCCGCTCGGCACCGCCACCGGGAGGACCTCGACGCGCCCGCGAACCCAGAATGCTCCCCCAACCCGGCCTTAATCCGAGGGACCATGCGCTCCCGCGCAATCCCCACCGGCCGCTTCTGGGATCGGGCAAAGCCGCCTCCACCTCGTGGCAGCTCCACCCTCCGACCGCACCCGAAAGGGCCGCGCGGCGAACCGGGTTGGGGCCGCGCATCCTGGGGCGGCGGCGCGGGACTGCGCGAGTCTGAGGCCGGGGGCTGACCACGAAGGGCGGTGGGGTGCTGGCGGAGTCCGGACACTTACCGAAGTACACAGTCTTGTCGCACTTGGGACACTTGGAAGCCATGGTCGTCGGTGCGCCCGGTTGCTCCCGTCCTCCGCCCGCGCCCGTCTCCGCGTCGCCCGCGCCTCGCCTGCCCCGCCCGCCCGGCTGTGCGCGCGCTCATTGGCTCTGCGGCCGGGGCGGGGCATCGGGATCCCTCCCTCTGGGTCCCACAGCCTGGAGAGGGGGCGTCGCCTGGGCGAGGGAGCACCTGCTGGGAGGGCAAGGGGGGGGCAGCGGGACCAGCCTGGCGCCCCTAGGCCCCACGCGCTAAGCGGTCTCTGCCCGGCCTGGCCGCGCTTTGCCCATTTCCATGGCAACGTCGGGGCAGCTGGCCCGGCCTGCGAGGCGGGGAGTGCGCAGTCCCCTCGGTTCCGGGGAGCCCTGGCCAGCGGGGCCTGTGCTCGGAAGGGCGTCCCCTGGACAAGCAGACGGACGCCCCGACGGCAGGCCCGCCCGCCGCGCCCGGCGCCGGCCCTCAGGCTCCCCCAGAGGACCCCGCCCCCACCCTGTCGCTTGCCCCTCTTCCCTTTGTTGCTCGGTTTCCATAGCAACGGCCGGGAGGCGGGATCGGAGCCGGATTCTTGGCGGGCTCGGCTATCCAGCCCAGCCCGGTCCCGCCCCCCGCCCCTCAAAGTCCGTGGTGCCGAAGGCTCAGCGGGTGGAAGGCAGGGCGCCTGCCACTTCCAAAAACAGCGTGAGAGAAGGGGCGGGGGTGGGTAGGAGGGGGCGACCTGCCGCCAGAGGACGAGCGGGGCTTTGCTGGGCGCTTATGGCGTCCTCCGGGGCTCTGCCCTCCAGAGGCGGTAGGGACAAAGGAGAGAAGGGGGAAGAGATGGGGGCGCGGGGAGTGAGTGTGCGTGTCCCCAACTCCTCAGGGCCTGCGCACCCTCCTCTGGACCCAGTGCAGGGCCCAGCACCTCCCACCTCCACCCTCTTGGCCCCAAGGTGCCCTGGTGGAGGGCAGGAGAGCTGGGGCTCTGCACCACCCCCACACACCCGCCACAGGGGCCTGCCTGACCACTCCCATCCTCCCTGCTTCCCAGCGGACCTGCAGAGCCCAGCCTAGCCCCAGCACCCACCCCCACCCACCCTGCGTGCACCTTAAGCACCCTCCGGCCTCCTCTCTGGGGTTTCCCTCCCCATAGGCCTTTCTTCAAGCCTCAGCCCCAGCTGAGCCTCAACGTGTCCGATGGACAGACCCATTCCCAGGCCCAGACAACCAGGACCAACACCCACCCTCCTGGTGGTGGAGGCTGTGTGCCCACCCCCTCTCTCCTGCCTGGTGCACATGCCCAGCCAGAGGAGTCAGAGGACCCAGGACCTGGTGGCACCCATTACCGGCGTTTGCCAGGTGAGCTGGAGGAGCAAGCCTGGGTCCCACCGTCTCCAGAACCTAGGTGTTCCTGGGGCCCCGCCCTGGCCCAGCTCCTTGGGGTGGCTGCCCTCCCCCCCACCCCGCACTTACACCCTGCAGCCACTGAAACACAAGATCCCCC
Organism: Desmodus rotundus; assembly: GCF_022682495.2. NCBI lineage: Eukaryota > Metazoa > Chordata > Mammalia > Chiroptera > Phyllostomidae > Desmodus > Desmodus rotundus. Next base: position 137,228,886 of record NC_071393.1, on the reverse strand, counting down.
AAGCCTGACTGACCAGCCTGACCAGCCCCCTCCCTGTTCACATGGGCTCTGGCCCCTGGCCAGCTAAGGTAAGGATGGAGGCAGAGGCCTCAGAGGGGCTCCCCACAGGTCGGTCATTCTCAGTCCTCTCCCTACTCAGGCCGGTGTCAGGTGTCCCTGAATAATTCATGGCCCACTGCCCGCCACTTGGCGCGGTTACCATGCCCTCTCCTGCCTGGGAGCCTCTGGCATGCTGTGGAGGGCAGGCTGTGGGCACAGGTGTCTTCTGGGAGGCGCTCAGGGTCCCAGCCCTGCCTGCAGAGTGAGCGGGCTAGATCTGAGGAATGGCATCCGGCACTGGCCAGATGCCCTGGAGATGGAGGGACAGGTGCCCTGCCCCCCAGCCACGGTTCTTGGGCCCAGGCCACAGGCTCTGCCCCGCACCAGAACTATTCTGGGCCTGGCGGGAAGGGACACCGATCAATGAACAGGGCAAGAGTGTCCACTCGGAGGCCACTGAGGGTGACAGGGCGGGGCAGGGACAGGGCGAGAGAAGCCAGCAGGGCCCTCAGGCAGCCAGGTCAGGTGGCCAGGCATGGGGGCAGGTCCCTCCCCTGGGACCACAGTGGCGTGGCCCCCAGATCACTCGGCTCACACGCCCCGTTGTGTCCGCCACACTGCCAAATGACAGCAGGATCCTGAGCTCCTCAAGGGCGGGGGCAGGCTTGAGGACTCCAGGAAGGCCCCTCAAGGGGACTCGTGCCCGCCAGAGATGGCCCTCACCTGGGGAAGGGGCCGCAGCCCTGGGCACCGGGCCCTCGCCCCCCCCAGCCTGTGTCCACTCCCCATTCCTAAGTCCCACCTCAGACCCCAAGCAGTTCAGAGGTGGACGCAGACCGGGCCCTGTGGTGGGGGTCCCCAACTCCTCAGGGCCCCGCCTGCCTGCGAGGATCGGTGGGGCACCTCGTTCAGGCCTGGGGGCGGGCTGAGCCTGAGAAGGGAAGGGGACTCGGGTGGGTGAGGAAAGCAGAGCCCGGGCAGATCTCCCCTGCCAAGGGCAGCTGAGTCTGCCTCAAGGTCACCCCCTGTCCTCCCAGCTGAGACACCGAAACCCTGTCCTGGGCCATGGGGGCCGTGGGGGCAGGGCTGCACATGGGAGAGGGCTGGGGTGCTGCAGCCCCTTCTGCGACACCCTTGCCTGTCACCCAGTCAGCTGTCACACGCTGTTGGGCAGGGGCGGGAGCCCCTTATCTGTCTCCGGCCAGTGGGCAGGGGCTTCTATTTTAAGCTCCTGAGAAGAGCACACCTCTGGCAGGGAGGTGGGGGAGGTGGGCAGGGAGCAGGAAACAGAGCCCAGGGAGGGATGAAGGAGCCCCCAGGGCAGGCAGGCTGGGGTGGCTCCGCCTGAGTGTCCCTCCCTGACCCTTCCCGCCAGCACCTGTCCCAGGGCCTGCAAGGGTGGGCACAGGGGAATGCCTGAGGTAGGGTTTCCAAGAACAGACTTGCTGAAATCTGCGCAAATTCTTACGAGGAAACTCCACACCTGCTGGGGTTGCCCCCAGCCCTGTGGCTCTGGACGGAAGCCTGGACAGCTGGAGGCCAGTGGGCCGGCCATCTCAGCTGTGCCAGCTGCCCTGTGGGAAGGGGGGCCATGTGGCCATGGGGGCTGGGGCCCTGGCCACGTCCAGGCCACCCCTCCCTCAGACACACAGTGTCGGCTCCGCTTGGTGATGGCCCTGAGCCTCATCAGCCCTCTTCTTACCCCTCAGGAGGGTGGTGGGCACAGGGCCAGGCCCTGAAGGAGGCAGCTCTGTGGGCAGAGGTAAGCGGGTAGCAGGACCCCAGTCCAGTGGCCAGGACGGCCACAGGCCATGCCACTTATCACAGGCTCCCTGGGAGGGCTGTCTGCCCGAGATGGACACTGGCCTGGAGCCACCCGTCCAAAACCCTCTGGACCCACCCTGGCCAGCAAGCCCAAGCCTAACTTGCTGTCCATCCTTGCTGGCTCCTCCAAGGTGCCGGGTGCCGGGGGCAGGGGGCCTCCGGCTTCAACAGGGAGAGAGAGGGACAAAAGACACGAGAAGGTCTAATTGGTTTTTTCTTTTTATGAGTTTTTTTTCCTTTGTTTTTTTAATATGAAAATTACTTGAAAAGACAAGGGGCCAACCCCACCAGGCAGCTCGGCCGGCCGCTGGCCATGCCGGTCCTAACATTCCAGGTGTAAGTTACAGAGCTTAAGTTCATCTACAAAAAAAGTAATAAAAATAAAATTTAAAATGGCACCTTCAACGGAACACAACAAAACTTCCAGCCGGCCCAGGGGCCCGCAGTGCAGTGCGGTCACTGGGCGGCTCCTCACTCCGCTCCGGCCAGAAAAGTAACACAAAGCTAAAAACAGCTCCTGGGCTCTCCCGGAATAAGTTAACCGCACTTCTCCCCGCGCGCGGCCCAAGGAGCAGCTTCTCTGCAGGTGGAGGTGGGAGGGCACTACCAAAACCAGGCGGGCAGGCGGAGGGGTGGGTGGGCGGGGGCTGGTCTGTGGTCGGAGCGGCCTGGGGCAGTGGCGGGCCTAGTCCTCGATGACTATGGGCTCGTCGTTGACCGGCGCAGGCGGGGGTGGCCGCAGCGGCAGGGCCTGGCTCTGGCGCAGGGCGATGGGCTTGTAGGGCCGGCGGGCAGCTCGCTTGGTCTCCGAGGATGAGAGCAGCTTGCGGATTTTCCTGTGAGTGCAGAGTGGCCCCCAAGTGACGAGGACAGGGCCGCCCACGGCCCACCCCCATACCCGGCCGGAGGCCCCACCTGGTCTCCTCAGTGGCCATGTAAAACACGTCGTCAGGGGCGTCGATCCAGTTCATCCTCCGCCGCTTGACGGGGGGCAGGGAGCCCCCACGCAGGAGGCGCACTTTGGTGGGGTGCGGCTTCCCATTGAGCAGGAGGCTCCGGCTTGGTCCCTGGGCAAGAGGACGCGTGAGGGGGCTTCCCTGGGGCCTCCTCCTCCCTGCCCCCTGCTGGGCCCACTCCAGATGCCCCATGGGGCTGTCCCCTCTCTCTCACCATGTGCCTGGTCTGTCCGTGGTTCGCCAAGCCTGACAAGAAGGGAGAGGGATGTGAGGCTTGAGGCCCAGTGCGCCCTCGTGCCGCCGAGGACCCTGGAAGCAGGAGGCCCCTGGGCCAGCCCCCCAGCCATATCCCCCACCCAGCTGAAGCATGGGGGACAAGCCTCAGTTGCCCTTGGTCCTGCCAAGCCCAGCCCAGCCCAGCGGCCCCACAGCTCCTGGGACTCTGAGGGCCACCAGGCTCAGACCGCAGTGCTCACTCCTGCTCACGGGCCCATGCTGCTGGCTCCGTCCGGACAGACAAAGCCCCATGCACGCAGGACCAGGCCTTGCCCTGTGGCTGCTGCAGATGCCTCGACGCCAGAGAGCCCCTCACAGCTGGCCCCTCCTTGGCCAGCATGGCTCAGAGCCCCCAAGGCCAGCTGCCCTCACTGACCCCAGGGCTGGGGACCTGGATCCTCAAGCCTCTGCCTGGAGTCAAGCTGCCACTCCAAGTCACAGTCCGCCACCTGGCCTGGCCAACCCAGGGGCAGCTGAGGGCACCAACCCCCACAGAGACATTGGGTGAGGACCTGAGCCGAAAGGCAGGACCAAGCCCCAGGCCAACAGCACCCCCCTCTGCCTGGGTGTGCAAGCATGCAACCAGGGCTCTCCACCACGTGCCGGCCGCCCCGCTGGCCTCCAGGGCCCCCTCTTCCCAAACGTGCCCCTTTGGCTGAGGTGCAGCCATGTCCCCCACCGGCAAACCGCCTTCTAACCTGCGGTGCCTCTTGGGCGCGGGGGCCACAGCGCTACTTACCCAGGTAAGTGCCTAGCAGAGTGACAGGCCGCAGAGAGGAGAGAACACACTGAGTGTCAGAACGAGCGCGTGCCCCATGGGAGGCCAGGGAGGCGGGTGCCGTGAGGCGCATGGGCAGTGAGCTAAGGTCCCCAGGTGGGGTCAGCCCCGTCCCGCGTTCAGGGCCAATATGCCTGACAGGTGTCGGCTAAAAAGCACCCCAAGTTTAGAAAACCCCACAAGAACACGTGGACTTCACCCAGCTTATTGACTGTTTCTCATTAAAAAACCCCAAAAGCCCAAGGTGCGGGCAGACAGACCCCGACCACACCTGTAGGCACCGCCGGGGGTCAGGCAGGCAGGGCCAGCCCTGCCACCGGGACTAGGTGCCAGACAGCCCCCACAACGAGGCCACAGGGTGCTGGGGGGCGGGGGCTGGTGAGAGAGTGGAACCCGGAACCAGAAGTGCTGGTGACCCCACAGAACGCTCCCAGACACAGCAGAGACAGTGTGTGACCAAGAAATGGGGCCGGCGGGATGGCCACTCCCTGCTGCCGCCTCCCAGTTCCCTAGCCCACCCATTCTGGCTGGTCCATGGTGCTGGGGTGCCCCCAAACCCCCATCCTGAGGGGCTAGCAGGAGCTCAGACCACGGTCCCCAAACCCTTTCTTTCCATTTGGCTCCCCATCCACCCCACACAGCTCCTGCTGCAGGCCAACGGTGGTGCCGGGGCCTCTGGGCCTGGCCAAGCTCCCCATCAGGGGAGAAAGCAGGGCCCTGGGCCAGGGGCGGGAGCACCTGGGCCACTAACCACCCCACACTGGGTTGGGGGGGGTCCCCATGGTGGCTTCACCTCCTCCCTCCCCAGGCTTCAGTCCCCTCCCTCTAAAGGTGATGCAACCCCAGGGCCACTTGGGCCAGGCAACCTCTAGCAGCCACATAGGCCACACCCACAGCTCTGCCCACCCAGCCCCTCCCCAGGCAGGGCCCTTGCAAGCTGCAGGCACAGCACAGGTGGCCCTGAGGGCTGAGGCTGAGGGCATGCGGGCGGCCACAGCAGGACGGCAGGCAGCACAGGCAGGCAGCCGGGGCACCAGGGCCACCAAGTGAGGGCAGTCCACCGACCAGGCGCCAGGTCAGGAAGGTGGGACGGCCCAGGGGATAGCATTTGGGCAGCTGTGGCGCTCTGCCCCGTGACGGATGAACTGGGGGGGGGGGGGGTGCGCCTGGCCCGTGGACGGCCCCACAGACGTGGCCTGAGCCGCCCGCCGCGCACGCACGCGAGCACAGACACACAGCTCCGCACAGCGGCCGCCCCGGCCTTACCCCTACTGGGCATCAAGAGGCGCTTCTTCATGTTGCCTGGCAGCGCCCGATGGCAGGAGAGAGAGGGAAAGAGGACGTGGTCAGCGGGCGCAGGCGAGGGGACGGAGGGCTGGGCACCCTGGGGAGCTCCGAGCCCGCCCCGCCGCGCGGGGCTCACCGTCGGTGCCATTGTGGTGCTCGTAGCTCCTCTTGCCCAGGATGGTGGGTGAGCCACTGTTGATGACAGGGGCCGGCCGGGCGGGCGTCAGGCTGCCGAGCACACCAGACACACTCTTCAGCGGCTCCGGCTTAGGAGGGCGGGGGTGGGTTTCTGTACAAAGTCACACAGGTGAGCGCTTGAAGGGTGCAGGTCAGCAAGGAACCCTGTGGCCCCCGACCACAGACGGCCTTGGCCTGTGACCCCTGGGCAAGGCAGCCACGCCCATGCCGGCGCCCAGGCCAGTCCCGCAGCTCAGCCCCAGCCAGCTGGCCGGGTCACTGCACAGGCACACAGCCCATCAGAGGCCTCCATGTCTAGGCTGCCAGCTGACGGAAGAGGGTGACTTGACAGCCTGGCAGGCTGGGCCGGGACGTGCCCCCCCCCCCCCCCCCCCCCCCCCCCCGGCACAGGCTCTCTCTGCTGAGGCCACTGACGGCTCTCGGGGGCCGAGGATCACCTCCTCTCACAGGACAGGCCGAGGTCGGCCCCAGAACCCAGACCCCAGGTAGCAAATGATGCCAAAACCACTTGTGTCTGAGTAGGGCACGCTGAGCTCACCGTTATGGAATGTCCTCCACGGAAGGAAAGTCACCCCCGCGCCGGAGGGACTGACTCCCGAGCCTGCAAGCCCAGCCAAGTGGCAAGCCCTGCCCCGTCCTGCCCGAGGCCCCAGCCAGCTGCCTGGGGTGGGCTGAGTGGGACAACTGAGGTGCTCGGGGTCCCCAAGAGATGAAAGATCTTCCATGTGTGTTGCTGGCCAGCTGCACCCCCGCCCCCGGGCACCCCAGGAGTGGCCGGGCCTAGCCAGCACCCCAGCCCCCCGACACTGCAGAGCATGCTTGCAGGGGCGGCGGGCGGGTGGGGAGCCCACTCGGGTGCCTTGGAGGCTGCGCGCTGTGGGAAAACAGGAATGGGGACTTGGGCGGGCAGGTCAGGGGCCACGGGAAGGCACACATCAAAGGTGGCGGCACCAAGATGACTATCTCCAGCTGGGCTCCCTGCCGCGGGTACCATGCTCTGTGGGGTGGGGCAGGCTCACCAAGATACCGCAGCACGGCTTCCAGGGGCTTCCGCACGGCCTGCTTCAGCACCAGCGGGCTCTGCGAGGCTTCCGGCAGCCGTGCAGTGCCTGTGGGACCACGCAGTGTGAGTGCCACGCAGGAGGGGGCCAGGGCCAGGACCAGAGCTCCGAGCCCACAGGCCTTCCCTCCTGGGGGCGGGATGGAGCCACCGGTGGGGAAGGCACTCACACTCGGCCTTGATGGCCGCGCTGTTGATGGGCAGGTAGGGGTGCCTGGCGGCATGCCACGGCCGCAAGATCTCTCGGCACAGGCGCCGGGCGATCCTAGTGAGCTTGGTGGTGTGCAGGTAGAAGGCCTGTCTCGTCTTCATGGCAAACTTGGGGCTCCCGCTGCTCCGGGCTGGGATGCCATGGGGGCTCTGCGGAAGGGGGCGCGCCGCCCCGACACAGCGCCATGACCGTGGGCCAGGCTGCCGGGCCACGAGCGGGGCTGGGGAAGCACCCACTTACCATGTTACTGCGGTTTGGTCCTGGCCTCTCTCCATCTAACCGGGTTGGCATTTTCAAGCCACCATATTTCTTCCAATATGTCCAACAAGAGGCGCAGAGGCGACACTGCATGTTAGGGGGACCCCAAGAATACCACTGGTAAGACTGGGTGGCTACGGACAACAAAGTTGGAGACAGACGGGTCCTTAAGCAGAACCAGTGACGGCAGAGAGCATCACACCGCCGCCCCCGCCGCCCCGCCCCTGTCCTGAGAGGAGGGCTTCCCGGGCCTCGTGCAGCCCCCGCCCCCAGGCCGGGCTCCGGGACGGGTGGGTGCCCACCGCTGCGGGCTGGGCGAGCCCCGGGTGCCGGGCGGCGGGCACTTACTGTAACAGCTCTCGCAGGCCCGGCCGGCCCCGGGGCTCTGGCCTGGCGCGCCCGCACCATTCACCACACCCGCCTTGACGTTGTTGACGCTGATCTGGTTCGGATTTGGCTTGTTACTTAGTGAGGGAGAGAGGGGGCATCACTGCAGCGCCGAGGCAGGAGCGGGCAGCCCCTGGGGAAGCAGGGCCGCAGGCCGCTGGCTGGCCTCGTGTCCAGGGCGAGCCTTCTCCCCTCACGTCTGCACCCTAGCTCCGTCTGCCGGCACTCAGCTGTGCTCCGAGCGGAACCCCGCCCTGGCACTGGTGCCACCTGGGCAGCCAACGCAGAGCCAGGGCTCCCCCACCAGGGCGCCCTGGGCCCACCCAGTCCAGGGATAGCAGGGTGGTTGGAGGGGCACTTACTAGTTGGGAATATAAACTTGCTTTAACTTGCTTTCGGCTTCAGCTGCTTTCAAGCGTTTCTTAAAAGAAAACAGAACGTCAGAGAAGTCAGCAGGCGACCAGGGAGGGGTGCTCGTGGGGAGGGGAGCACCAGAGTCTCCCCCCGCAGTGGGTTTGAGAGATCGCCCCCAAACCCACCCAGCGTCTGGCACACGGCACCGCAGTGCCCGGGGGCGCTCGGCCGGGGAGCCCACCTGCTGCACGTATCTGTCCGTGGTCTTCCACATGTAGTAATACTCGATGATGCTGGTGAGGGACTTCCAGGGCAGCTGGGGAGAGGAGGGCGCCTCAGGGGGGCCACACAGACACCCCGCAAGGACACTGCCTTGAGGCGCACCCCCTTTGGGGGACCCTCCATTTCTAAACTCACTTCTCCTCTGGGCCTGAGGCCCCCCAGCCCCCCACCGCTAGCGCCTGCTCAGGGGACACAGTGTTGCCCACAGCTCTGGTGCTGCCGAGGGCGTCCGGACCGATGTCCCCTGGTTAAGTGCACCGTGTCTCCTCCAGCGTGTTTTCCGAATGCTGCGCCCTGTTCCCAAACTGCAGTGCACGCACTCAAGAGGGGCCGTCTCTGAGCAGCTGGGGTGCCGCAGCGTGGATGCCAGGCCCCTCTGGGACACCTGGTGCTCTGGGCTCCCTGCGCTGCCTCAGGACAGAGTCCCAGGACCACACATGACACTCGAGTCCTATGCCCTCGCCTCAGCCTTGACGGCCGCCGCACTGAGACGGGAACGCAGATCCCGCCTCTCAGACTCCCCTCTGGGCACAGCCTGGCCACCTCTGTTCCTGGTCCGACCAGGTCCTCCTCACTTGGCTCAGGCTTCCAGCGAGTTGTCGACGCGGCTGCCTCACAGGGGCCGCCCACAACCTGGGTGGTCAGGGACACGCCTGCCACGCTCCACCCGTCTGCGTGGCCTTCTCTGGGCCCCAGCCACTGTCGCCTCTGCGCCCTTGGTGGTCCCCCCTGCCCTCTGGGGGCCTCTGGGACGGCCACCTGCCCCTGCTGTGAGGATGCTCCTACCAGGCGGTGGCAGCCCATCCGCCTTGGGCTCGTGGCCACCCACCCCCTTCTGCAGGGGAGCACGCTGCTCTGAGGGGCCCCTCGGGCTCCTCTTCTCCTTTCCGTGAGGCTCAGTGTGTCAGGGAGACGTGGGGGCGCCCTGAAGGCTCAGGCCCTACCCACCCTCCAGCCCCATGGGCTCCCTGGGTAGACACGAATCAAGGACATGGCAAGGAGAGGCCAGCGGGCTACGAACAACGAATGAAACTCTGAGGCACACAGGGGTGCACACGCCGCCGAGAACCCGCGATGAGCCCCTGACCGAGGGGCCGACATGTGGCTGTGGGGACTGGGGGCCCTGTGCCTCGCGCGGACTCACGAAGTCCTGCTGGATGTCCGTGAAGTCCTTCCCGTACTTCTCCAGGGCCTCCTCAAAGAGGCTGGCCTCCGAGGCCGACCACTCCTCCATCTCGTCGCGGCAGAGCACGGGCCCGCCCTGTGGCACCAGGGCCGAGATGGCCTTGGCCACGTCGTACACACTCTTGTGCAGGGTGTCCATGGCATGGAACTACGGCGAGACCTGCAGGGTCACCAAGCCTCCCTGCGCCTGCCGTGCCCGCCCCGGGCCAGGTCTGGGCTGCCACAGGACCCGGGAGCACCACCCCAGCAGGGGACAAGGTGAGTCCTGGGGGGTGGCGGGGGTGCACGGGTGCGACGGGGCCTGGGGAGAGCTGAGGGAGGGCCGCTCAGAGCAGTGGCAGAGGCGGCCTGCTCCGGGGTGACGCTGGCAGAGAGGTGGGGACGGGCTTGGCCAGGCCTGTGCCTGGGGGTCACACCCAGCGTGTAGGACCCACTCACCAGGGTGATGTCCCGCGAGGCAGCCGCAGCGCTCATGTGCAGGCTGGGCTGCCGGACGGAGCTGCTGCAGTCGAGGGCCCGCGCGAAGGTGCCCACAGAGCTGGGGAGCGGGAGACATGCTGCCCACTGGTGCCAGTGGAGGGGCAGCCGGGACCAAGTGGGACACACGCAGGCTGGGCATAGGAGTGCACCCCCGCTGACCAGAGTGGCTCCAGGCACCAGGGACAGGGACTGAGCGGCATCAACTCAGAACCAGCCTTGACGGTGGGGGGACCCCACGCGACAGACCCCGAGGCTCCAAATGGGTCGGGCGGCCGCACTCACCGGGCCACCACGAGGAACTGGTCAATCTGCTTGTCTATGAGGGGGTTGTGTGCCTCCCACACCTTGGTCTCCAGTTTGGACTGATCGCGGCCGTCTTCCTCTCCTGCAAGGAGGAGACGGTCCCATGAGACCACGAGGAGACCTGCAGCTTCCAGCCATGCCTGTGGGGCCCAGGGTCTGCCTGCGTCTGAGGTCCCTCGGGGACAGCCTGCCCATGCTGGGTGAGGCCACGAGAGAGCAGAGGCCACACCAGATGCAGACACACACGTGTGAGCGCAGAGGGGGCCTCACTGCCACGGCACGGCCTCCTGCCGGCCCGGCTGAGCACCTCCTCCTCTACCTGACCAGACCAGGGACCCCAACAGCAAACGGTGGACCACCCACCAGGGAAGGGCATGTGTAGGCGGCTGCATGTGTGCCCGTAAGTGTGTGGGTGTCTGTGAGCGTGAGGCACGTGTGAAAGTGTGCACCAGGCAGGACCAGACAGATGACACGCCTCGCCCATCAAAGGGAAAGAGCAGGCCACCGAGAAGGGCAGTGGCCTTTACAAAGGTCACTCAGAGGCGACCATGACAACAGACCTAAGCAAAGAGCTAGGGGCAGCCCCGTGTGGACTGTCCTGCACGTCCTGCATGGACGCAAAGGGCACGCTCGCCGGACGCTGCACCGCAGAGACGCAGCTGAGGGGCAGAGGGATGCTGAGGCCACCCAGTACAAGCTCATCCTGAGACCCTCCCAGGCAGGTGGCAGACGCCGAGGCCCACGAGGACACCCCGGGGTGGCACGTCTCGCAGAGAGGAGCACACCCCACACCACACAACACGGGACCCAGGCCGGGACCCGCTCCACAGCAGCAGCTCAGGTCCGAGGCATGTGTCGCTGTAGGCTGCCCACCCTGAGGCTTAGCCGACAGTCCTATTTACCACCGACAACAAAATAATCTTTTGCACAAGTGACGCCCGGGGAGGAGCTGACAGTGACCACGCAGCGGCGTGGTCTTCAGAAACAGAAAATGGGGACAGTCCCCAGGCCGCAGGTGGCTGTAGGGAGGTGGCCTTCACAGGTAGGACCTATTATGGCTCCAAGGGGCCCAGACCGTGGCGGACCCCGACAGCCCCACACCTGCATGGCACCTCAGGGAGGACAGGACGCTGGCCGTCCCACGTGGCCACCGCTCCTCAGTGACTCAAGACACAGCCGCATCTCAGGCACCCCCAGAAGGAGGCCCACAGAGCACCCTGGTCGCAGCCATCACACGGAGTGTGGCTTCCCTGCCCAGAGCCATGCAGGGGCTGAAACCAGACCACGGCCTCGGCCCACCCCCCCCCGCCCCCCCAGACGAAGGGGCTGAGCCCGCCCACGCCCCTGGGCTGCTGCGGGCCTGGGGGAGGGCAGGGAGCCTCAGGGACAGACAGCGCCCCGCACCGCGCAGGTCAGCAGGATGGACAGACTCACTCCAACACGTGCTTCAGAGACAAAAGGACTTCTAAAATGCCTGACCTCACGGTCAAAGGGGGCGGGAGCCCCATGAGCGGGGCGGGGGGCCGATGGCCTGCCTGGGCCTGCTGACTGCCAGGCCCCCCTCCAGACACCGGCTTGTGGCCCTACCTTCCTTCAGCAGGTCCGTGATGTCCGCCTGGTAGCGGTTCCCCACGCGGATCTCCCCTTTGTCAGCCAGCAGCGTCTTCTGCTGGGGGTCGTAGACGAGGGAGTAGAAGAAGAAGTCCTGGAAGACAGCGCGGGGGCACGTCGGTGCCGGCACCTCAGGGCATCGCTTAGCCTTGTGGCCTGGAGGTGGCCGCAGGCAGAGAAGGTGAGGGAGGGCGCCATCGGGGCGGCTGCGCCCAAGCCGCAGGCTCGGGGCCGACGCCGGGCCTGCCGATGCCCAGCCCTGACCGGCAGCGTTTCTACCAGCAGCGGCACTTTGGGAAGTTTATGGAAGTGTTTAATAGCAACCCAAATCTTAAAACACGTAGGAATTAATCTGACAGATTCTGGGCATGTCCGTCGAGAAGATGGTGGTTTTCCTGCGCTTGTCACAGGAGACATACACAAGTACAGCCATGGAATGTTCTGGATGCAGTGCCCAGAGCAGAGGGTGCAGCAGCTGGCCCAGCCCCACTTGGCCACCTCAGCCTTACCCCACCTAACAGGACCTCCCTACCCGCCCGCAGCCGTGGCCCCTGCGCCCAGCTCTGCTGCGCGGTGATGCCCTGGCCCCTGGAAACAGCCTGAGAGGCTGAGACTGTTGTGAGCAACAAGCCGGCGGCCCAGGCCCAGGACGGGGCGCTTTGCCGGCTGCCAGCCCAGCCCCACCAGGGCATCCTCACTTCTCTCGAGTCCTCTCTGGTGGCTCTTACAGGCCTCACCCCATGGGCTCATTTCCCTAAATTCACCAGACCCTCAGCGCTTCCCGTGCACCCCCTGGGGGCTGAGCTGTCCTGTGGCCTGAGTCCTGTGAGGACCGCCTGTCTCGACCTGGGTGAGGACAGAGCTACAGTGACCCCAGCCCAGGGTGGCCCGGCCTTGTGGACGGAAGACTGCCCCGCGCCAGGGCTTCAGCACCTTTCTTATCATCGTGGGGGAACCCACGCTGCCTGAACACCCAGGGGCCCCCACCTGGGACACACACAGGAACCCCCACGCCAGACCAAGGCCACGCCCACATGAACACAGCACAGTGCCTGCTGGCCAGAGCCAGAGGGCTTCGCAGCGGCCTTTTTGCTCACAAGGGTTCCTCTGCATCACTAAGGGATCTTTCTGAACCACCGACAGTGACCCCCACTCCCTGGAGGCTGATCCCTGGGGTCCGAATGCCCGTTCCTGGCAGCTTCCTGGGTGAAGATGGTTCCCCGCAGCACTTCCCACAAAGGGCCCCAGCCTGCTCCCTGGCTGCCGGCCAAGCCTGCTCTTCAGGAATCACTTCAGGCGCTGCCCCCTGCTGGCGGCTTTCCAGACCCCTGACCTGAGGTCAGGCCTCTGTGCAGCTGTCACCCTCTGCCCCCACCCCCACCACCGGCTCCTGTCACCATCCCATCTGTAGCTGCATCCCAGCGGGCCCCCCACGGCTGGCTGTGGGGGGGGCAGACGTGTACCGGGACAGTGGTGCCCCTGACACTGGCCTGCCCTCCAAGTCACCCACGAGCTCCAGCGCAGACCAATCAGGCCTCAGAACACACAGGCCCGCTGGCTGCCTCGCACAGCGGCCGCCTCCTCCCCAGGAATGTGCACGCTGTTTGGAGACACTGCTGGGGCTAGGGTGGGGGTGTGGGTGGTGCCCTGCGTCCCCAGCTCCCGGGGCAACGTTGGGACCACAGCCCAAGCCACAGCGTCGTCTGGGTCCTGGCCACTATCATGCCCAGACCAGTGTCCCAACCTGGGACCCGGGGCGGGGGATTGGAGAGGGGAAGTGTCTGGACCCACAGGAAGCCGGGAGAAGCCCCCAGACCAGCAGGACACCCACCCCCACAGCCACCCCTCACCTCCCGCTCCAGATAGGACTTGAGCGACTCTGTTTCGTTGAGCAAAGTGACGCTGCACTTCCCTCTGCAAGAGATGCACACAGTCAGGGGAGGGGAGGGGAGAGGAGGGTGCCCCCCACTGCGCGCCACCAGCTACCTGATGTGGGTGGCAGGCAGTGACTCCAGCTGCCGCGAGAGAAACAGCTCACGGTGCCGCAGCTGGTGCTTGAGCTTCTCAGGCAGGTCGACCACCTCGGGGTTCTCCATCTCCTCCTCGATCTCCCCTGAGGGACCACTGGCGCCGTCAGCTGGGCCCGCATCCCTAAGCCCCCCTGGCGCAGCGGCCAGAGACCCCGCAGGGGTGCCCTTACCTTCCTCCCCGTTGTCAGCCCCGGTTCCGGTTTTGTAGCAGACAGACAGGGCTGGAGGGCAGACAGGCCGAGTGGCCGGTTAGTACTGCCCTGGCATGGCTCAGGGAGTGGGGGCAGCCCCGGCACACATGGCCAAGGTGGCTGCCTGCGGGTGCAGGGCAGTGCTGGTGTGGTGTGGGGTACGCCAGGGCAGGGGCACGTGGAGCTCGGCACCCCTCCCTGTTCTGGGCGCAGCTAATCCCCTGCCCTCTGTCCCCGTTCCCAAAGCTGGGGTCACCGTTTTACGGCCCTCTGCTGCCCCCCTGTGGTAGCGGTGGGGAGTCCCAGAGTCCCCAGACACAGCCTGCCACCAGGGCGGAGGGTGGGAAGAGCGAGCATAGCAGACCAAGTGCCCACATTGCTGGTGGCCTCCCCTCTCTGCCCACTTCCAGGAGCCCCACGAGCATCCCCAGCCTGGGGACATCACCAGCCCTGTGATGGGACTGCTGGGACAGGCAGCTCAGCAAGAAACTAGGGCCATGGCGGTCACCATAGGCCCCAGGGATGGTCACCGTGGGCAGAGACAGCCCCCGACACAGGCCTACTGTGGCTCCCAGGCCCCCACCAGAGGAAGGGCCTAGGGAGCAGGTGTCCCAGGGCCACCCATGGTCAGGCGGCCCCCAGCCTCCAGAAGAGGGGACAGAGGTCCCTTTTAGCCCCGTCCCCTGCACTCCAAGCCTGCCCTCGGGCCCTGCAAACCCCCAGGAACTCAGGTGGTGAACCCAGGGCAGGTACCCATGGCAGGGAGACCCCTCCCCCTGGGCTCATGGAGGGACCCTCACTTCTAAGGCCCAGGCAGGCCCTGCTCCCTGTGCCCAGCTCTCTCACTCCACCAGCTCTGGGGGTTCCAGGGCGGGCCTGTCACCTGGGCCTGAGGCTTCCCTGAAGCCTCACTCTCAGGATGGCCGGGGGGCGGTGGGGGCACATGGCGATGTGGCTCCATCTGCTGTGTATGGCCTGAGGAGGCTATTCAAGACCCCAGGTTGGGTCAGGGCTGAGCAGTGGCCCAGGAGGGGTGAGGCGGCCAGGAGGTTCTGTCCCTCAGGCCCCCAGGTCTAGAGGAAACCCGAGCAGCTGCTCTAACCCCCCAGCCTCCTTCCCACCTGCTACTAGGACTCTGAACACAGCACGCCCACGGGGGAACAGGCCCCAACTCCAGTCCGTTGGTCCCCGGCGTGGAGCTTCCCGCACACAGAGGCCGCGCAGACAGGCCCCCAGGGACACTGCCCTGGCCCTGGCCCTGACCCGCCAGCTTGGACACGGCCCTCTGGGAAGCTGCCTTCTAACAGCACCCGCCCTCCCTCCTGTAGCCCATGTAGCCACCAGGCACCGGCAGCAGACCAGCCCAGGCCCCCTGGGCCACAGCAAGCCACTGCGTGCCTGAGGGTGAGGACTGAAGTCACTCTGGGCCCAGCAGTGGACACAGATGAGGGGGTCTGAGTCATCACTGTCCCCAAGTCAGCAGTGATGCCTGGCACCTGTGCCACACAGACCAGCAGGTCCAGGGCCCGGCCAGTCACACCTCAGAATGCACAGCAGCGAGGAGGGGCCGGGGAAGAGGTCTTCCAGGGCCACGTCCCCAGCCTCCAGCATGGCCAGGGCTGGTGGACCCTTGAGATACCAGCCTTTTTCCTTGGCACCTGGAGGCCAGAGTACGGGCACTGGCTTCCCAGTCGGAGGCACTTCCCAGTAAGCTCTGTCACCACTACCAACACGGAGCCGCCTTCTTCCAGGGTCACTGCCACGCACACGGCGGCTAGAGGACACCGAAGGCCCAGGCTCATGGCCGCATCAGACACCAGGGAAGACTCGTGGTGCCACTGGGCCCTGCCACACACCCCTCAGCCCAGTGGGCCCCGCAGGGAGCTCATCTGCCGTGCTGACCCCGGGCCACTCAGGGCTCTGCCATACCCAGGCCACTGGGAACAAGGTCCCGGCCATAACCGTGAGGTTGCCACTGTGCCCCTCCCAGCAACAGGAGACTCAGGGACGCCACCTGATGAACTCGTGACAAGTTCGGCAGCACAGCCAGGCTGCCACCAAGAGTTGGGGGGACCAGGGAAAGCCCCATTCCACGCCCACCGAGATGGCTCAGCAGGACAGGCCACGTGGAACCCGCCCAGCAGGGGACACAGGCCACCCTGCCTCTGAAGGGAACAGACGTGGACCAGCCCCCCAGGTGTGGCCACCTGTCCCAGAGGAGACGCCCACTGCCACCACGCCGAGGCCCGGTGCTGATCCAGGTAACACTCCCCGCACGTCCGTGCAACTCAGACGCAGGCGTGAGCTGTCAACACGGACACTGGGTTTCCTTAACACTTGGAAACCTCCCTATGAAGTACCACCGAGCAAAATGTCGGCAGGACCCACGCACGGGCAGCCTCCACCCCTGCCCAAGCCAGGGCCCTACCCTCTCTGCTCTACCCAGGAGATGGTATCAATCACGTATGGGTTGTGGAAAAGGGGACAAGCCATGGGGCCCGGGGTAGGGAAAACATCAATCATGTGAGGGGAAAAACCTCAGGCAGTGACAGTCCCCGACCCCTCTGGGTGACAAGCACACACCAGGACCCACTTTCCAGAGAAGGGCAGGGGAAGGGCGCACACAGATTCATGACCCGGCCCAGGCCACAGCGTCGCGGTGACCACGTGTGACACCACCCAGCACAGGAGGCCGAGGCTGCGCAAGGGTGGGAAGGCCAACCCCCCCGGGGCTGAGAGCTGACCCCGGGGAGGGCAGGGTGGGCGGCCAGGGAGGGAGGACTCACTGGCATGCTTGTCGGCCAGGGCGATGAGGGTGCTGGAGATGTCCCGCCTCCGGTAGAAGCACACCACCTTGGCCTCCACGTTCCCGTTGGCCGTCTGCAACAGCAAGGGCACGTCACCCGGGCCCCTGGGGCTCCTGTGCCGAGGCACAGCAGGGCCGCAGAGCGGGACGCTCACAGAACCCAAGTCCCCAGGGCTGTGCCTCCTTCCTCCCATGGATCCCGGCCTCCCACGGCCCCGACCTCCTTGCCATCCAGGGGGATCTGGGCTTCCGAGTCCCACCCTTAGGCCTTGCTTGCTTGGGGCCAGAACCTGGCTGACCCACAGCCATCAGAAAGACCAGCTGTGACCCGAGTTCAGCCAAATAGGCTCTGCCTTCAGCCTGTGGGGCCACCCGCCTTGGTGGCTCCCGGAGGCAGCTGAGAAGAACAGGTGGCCTCTGGCTGGCGTCACTCCAGCACCAAACTCAGGTGGTGGGCAGAGATGGGCCAGGGATCTGAGAGGCAGCCCAGGTGGGGCCTGCGGTGTGCCCGCCCCAGCATTCGGGCAGGGCTGCTGCCTGACACGTGGAGCCCGATGAACACGGGAGGGCCAGGGCTGGCGCCCGCTGGGTCCCCGCCCCACAGGGCAAGCACTGTGCTCCCAGCTCTCACACACGGCGCCATCAATAAGGCAAGAACTTTACTGCAGTTCTAATCTTTGCAGGGTTTCCCCTGCCGGCGTTTATAACGTTGAACAAAGTTACCTTTAAGGAAAGCGTGTAACTTTTATTCACTTAACCCATTAGGCCAGGACTCTCAACAATGTTGGGAATTTCTCACACTTGTGAGTGTGGACTCTGCTCGCCAAAGAACACTCGTTGCTCCACAGCTCCGACCCGCACGCCCCTGTGCCACCGGAGGCCACGAGAGCTGGCCAGTCTTGGCTGCAAAGCCCAGAGCCTGCAGCGGCGAGGGCGCCCTCCAGCCTCAAATGACGCAGACGCCACCTCAGCATTAGGACTGCCCCGGCTGTGATCAGCCCTGCAGGCGGTCTGAGCCATTGCCCGATGCCCCACACCCAGCAGCACCCGTGGGGTGCGGGTGACCCACTCTCGGCTCCGTGGTGCCCAGCACATCCTGCTGTCCCCAGCTGCGTCCCAGCCACACCACCTGCGTGTTCCCAACCGTCCACAGCTCTTGACAGCATGGCCTGTGCCTGGCTCCTGCGAGACCCAGGAGGCCCTGGACTTTGGAACCTGACCAGGTGCCTGTGGACTTGGCCCCCATGGCTCCAATCTGTGTCCTTGATCTGCTTAGACCGTGTCCCTGTGCTGGGGTCCCAAGGGGCCCCTGGTGGGGAGCTGGGGCAGCTGTAGGGCCTCTCATCTGCTTCCTGAGCCCCCAGGGAGCCAGGGCCAAGGCTGCAGCACCCCACGGGGCCGGGAGCCTGGGGACCTTCCCACGGCTGCAGAGCAAGGCTGGGGAGTGGTTCTGAGCAGGGCACCACCCCATCTCTTCTGCCTTTCGTCATTTGCCGCACTGCTCTGAGACTCCCACGCCCTGTCTCCCCCCTCTAACTGACCTTCTGCAACATGGCCTCTGAGTCCAGACGGCTTCCTAGCGGCTCCTGCAGGTAGCAGGGCCCCATGACACCCGAGTCTCAGGGGCTGCCCACCTGCGCTCCATTCCGGAACTCTCCCAATGGCATCACAGGGAGGGCCACTGTGGGGCCCCCAAGCCACCTGAGAGGTGCTGGCCCAGCCCCACCCCTCGGGGCCTGTCCTGCGCCCCCTCCTCCCTTTCCAAACTGCAACTACCTGCAGTCTGGTAAAGACTTAAATTTCCCATGGTGACGACGGAATCGCAATCCCCGCTCAACCACAGTTCCAAGGAGAGACCTCGACCACCCCTCTGAAGGCCCAGAGTCTGGGGATGGGGGGGCCTACTGGCCCCCCACCCGCCAGTGTCTGGCCAGCAGGACACAGGCTGAGCCTGAGGACAGAAAGAGACCCACCACAACAGGTCTGGCCACTAGGTTTTCTTGAAGAAACCTCATTTTAGAGTTGTTTTCAATTTACAGAAAAGGGCAAGGAGCCCGGTATGCCTGCTCCCGGGTGCCAGAGGCTGGTGCACTGCAGGTCCTTGGGCCCAGCTTCTGACGAGCCCTCACAGCAAAGACCTGCGGGAGCCCCTGGTGTCCCTGGCGGGGTGCCTGCATCTCTTGGGATGCAGTTTCAGGGTTGAGCACGCACCCCAGGGCCCCGTGGCGTGTCCCCTTTCCCACAACCCCTACAGGTGGTACTGGGCCCCCGTGGGGACACCCCAGTCTCGCCCAGTCCCTGAGCTTCCGCCCTGGTGCTGGGAAGAGCGAAGTCCTCCTCTCCGCCGAGGCTTCACTTTGACCTTCAGAGCTGCTCCTGCACCCTGAGCCTCCGAGTCTGGGGGCGACCAGCCGGCTTCTCAGAGGGTACAAGGGTCTGTTTGCTTTTAGCTTCTGCTCGGGCACCAGCTCCTCTTCTGGGCCTGTGCTGATGGGCTTTCAGGTTGGAGGCCTCCCGGAGCTGCTCCTGCCTCTGGGCATCTGGCCACTCCTCCCGCTGTTCTCAAGGGGGCAGCCCCTTCCTGGCTCTGAAGAATCGCAGAGATGGATGCCTGCCCTGCCCTTCTGCCTTGCAGATGCTGCCTGGGGCTGTGGGCTGCGGGGGGGGGGGGCAGGCCCACCAGGGCCTGGGCTGTGCCCGCAGCCCCACTTCCCACCGGCCTCCTGTGTGCTCCACCCAAGGGCCCCAGCCAAGCCAGCACTGAGCAGGAGCCCGGCCTGGCAGCACAGCGGCCACATGGGATGCCCCCGCCGCGGCCCTGATGCTGCCACCTCAGACCCAACCAGCTGCAGCCACGGCAGATGCAGCAGCGAGGCCTCGCAAGCACGGCCGCGGGCCAGGGTTCAGCTGTGGCTCAGCATGACAGGCAGGGGTGGTCAGGTCAGCACCGACCTTCCTGCCCTGTCCTGCTGGTCTCGGGGCTCCCGAACCCCGATGCCATAAAACCTGAGTCTTGAGGAAGCAGCCTCTCAATGGCTGGCCCCACGGAGGCCTGGCAGGTCCCTCTGCCAATGTGGGCGATGCGGCTGCCCCTCCGCAGCCATCAGGGGAGCCAGAAAGATGGTGCCGCAGGGCCAGGGCTATGCTGACCCAGTACTGTGGCAGCCATGTCTTAGGGGGCAAGACACCCCAGTGCCACCCAGGGGGCAATGGGAGGCAGGGAGGGGTCCTTGGGGGACCACCCACCCAGGACAGTGAGAAGCTCTGAGCAGAGAGCAGCTAGCTGAGAGGTGGGAACCTGGGAGCCCACACCCACTGCACCCAAGTGAGCAGAAGGGGAGCAGAGGCCCAGGCGCCAGGTGCAGCTTCTATGGGCCTCTCGTTGGTCCCGGGAACCGTCCAGCCCAGCCCCTCACACCACTCCCACTCCGCTCAGGCCTGCTGAACACGCTGTTTGAGCACGGCTGCCAGGTGCCAGGTCTGGGTAGGTGACCCCGGAGATGCAGCCCCCACAACGAACAGACAGCAGCCAGTCCACACCACCCAAGGTCCGCTTTGTCTCATCTGTGACAGTGGACCCAGGGCGGAGCCACAGGAAGGCGGCAGCCCCCACCCCCCCGCAGGGCGGGCCCGCACGCCCCGTGCGTGCGTGCGTGTGTGTATGCGTGTGTGTGCGCGCGTGTGTACACGTGTGTATGTATGCGCGTGTGCGTGTATGTGTGTGTGCGTGTGCGCGCGCACGTGCACTACCTTGTTGAGCTCCTCGATCCTGCGGATCAGGTACGGGTTGCTGGAGGAGTTCTCGAAGTACACGTAGTCTGCAAACAGGCAGAGAGCACGTCACTCGGCGGCACGGGCTGCCACGGCCACAGCCGCCCACCGCGCCCTCAGATCTAGAACGGGAGGGAAGAGGGGTGAAGGCCGCGCCAGCCCAGCCCAGACACCGCGGGACTGCGCTCCACTGCCGGACCCCTGCCTCAGGCCACGCAGCCCCACGCCCACGCCCTCCACCCTCTCCTCCAGAAAGGAAGCCAGTGAGGGGAGACCAGCGATGCTGCCCGCCGGACCCCAGGCTGCCAGAAAAGCGGGCCTGCGCGGACAGGGTGTTCGCAGCCCAACTGCCAGCCTGGGTACCTGGCCAGCCCCGCCTCTTGCCGACCTGGGAAGGCTCTATGGCAGACGGCTGAGCAAGAGGCTCGCCTGAGCCGGCACCTGGTTAAAGGCTCGATGTGGCTCAGGCACTGACGCTGGGCACCGATCTGGCGAATGCGCCAAGGCCTGGGAATGCCACATGATAGGTCCCAGCTGGGCTGCCTGGACCCAGTGGAGGGACCCCCTGCCGCTGCCACACACCTGCAGGGGCGCGCCTCAGCTGTGAGGACACACCTGTGGGCTCCCACCTGTGGGGCTCAGCTGGACCAGCAGGGCACCCCCGCCCGAGGTCGCAGGCCAGTGTGATGGCAACGTGAGCCCAGAAGCTGTGAACTCGGGGACACACCACCTGAGGGTCTGACCTCGGCCAGACCCCCTGCACAGGGTGGTCTGTCAAGCCAAGACAGTCTGCTACCACGTACAGAAGCCTCACACGAGCCCCCAACTGGAAACATGCCTGTAGTTCCCATAGGTGGGGACAAGGGCCAGTGGCCACACGCACACCAGCTGCAGGGGGAGCTGGGGGTGGGGGTCGAGAGTACGAGGCCAGTCTCAGCGCGGGAATCAGGCCTCCGGACACAGACGTGCGAAGCTGGGACGGGAACTGAGGAAGCAGGAGGCAGTACAGGTGCAGACAGGTGGCAGCAACGAGGCTAGGCCTGGGGGGGGGGGGGGGGCGCGCAGGGAGAAGCCGAGGTGACCCATGCCGGGACCAACGGCACGCACGCAGACCCCACTGCCCTCAGGTGGCACAGGCACGAGAAACAGCCACGTGCCACCAAACCCAACGACTGGGACGAAATGGACAGCCACTCCACAGACGCTGACTGCCTGAACTCCCCAGGAAGAACCGGTGACCTCCCGACAGCCACCCAGGAATTAGAGCGAGCACCCCTCCTGGCCCAGAGGGATGGAACACAAATGGCAGCTCGGCTTCCGCAGAAAGCAGAGGAGGAAGGGACAGGCCCCAGCTGGCCGGAGGCCACGCCCCACAGCTAGGGGGACAGCACACAGGCCACCCAGCACCCACTGTGGACCGTGGTGCCCACTTCCCTGTGCACCAGCGGGGCAAAGCCAGCACCGCGTGAGGGCTGTGCCCCCCGCGCCGGGGCTCCTCTGGGAGCAGAGGCTGCCCCGCTCCGGAAACCGGGACCGCTGAACAAAGACCTGCCCCAGGCAGGCAGGTCTGACAGCCCCACCGTGCTCCTGTGAGCTCACTCAGGTGCCCTGGGGAACTTCGACAGGACGAACGGCATCCGCGAAACACCCACGTCACTCCACGGGAGACACAGGCATCGCCCCCATGCGATGCCATGATCCTGCACAGAAGCTCCGCGTCTGCTCAACGGAGGGCAAAGTCTCCACGTGAGCACTGGGCAAGCTCACAGAACACAAAGCCACGCCTGAAAAGCACCGCCTATGACCGCTCCCGAACCACGAGACCGGCATCTGCTTCATAAAGGAGCTGCAGACGTCTGGGAAATACCTGGAGCTCCGGGCGGAGGAGGCCTGTGTGCGGCCTACCCCAGAGCCCGGGCCCCAGAGCTCCTGGGGACGGCGGGCACAGCACATCCCCGCCCACTGACGAGGTCACCACAAAACAGTGGCTGAGCACGGTCCCCTGCAGGAATAGTCCACGGACTCCCTTCCACTGAAACCCCAAGTCCCTGTCTCGGCACCAGTGGGACAAGCTCCTGAGTCTTCTCAGCACGGCTTCGCACAGCAGCGCCACGAACGGACACCTGCCCATGGGCCCACGACTCTCACTGAGGACGCCGATGGCCTGGAAGGCATGTGTCCTTGTGCCCCGTGTGCAGAGCAGCCCTGGCCGTCCACACCTGCACAGTCCAGAAAGCTGGGCCCTCGACCTGCAGCGTCCTGCCTGCTAAAGCCTTTGCTTACCCGGGATGTGGCTGCCGCCGGTGCCGAGGGTGTGATGTGGTGCGGTGGGGCCAGAGGCCGGTTCTACCACTGGAAGGCCGGGCACCAAGTGACTCAGGCCACACACACAGGTGGTCAGCCACAGCCACGAGACCAGGCTCGGAGCTCGGACAGACTGTGGATAGCAGGAAGTGAACTACCCTTCCACGCCGTGCACACCCGCACTGGGGGCTCCGCCCGACTCTGCTGGGACAGGCCACCTGGACATGTGCACCCGGCCTCTCCAGGCCCCTGATCCGGCCACAGTGATGACCATGACCCTGGCCTGTACAGGCCCCTCCCAAGAGTCACTGAACCCGGGGCTGCTCTCAGGGCCTCACTCAGCCTGCCGGGGCTCGCACTCCGCTGCTGGCTCCTGACGGAGGGGCGGGGTGCCTGTTTGCTGCAGAGGTGAGCGGGGGTGGGGCTTGCTTGTGCTACCTCTTGACAGTGAGGAAGTTTGCGATTAAAACATCAGATGTCACCAAAAGAAATGTAAGTTTGGGGTCAATTTTTTGTGACTTCGGGACGAGTCTGTGAAGGGCCACAGTGGCGGGTCCCCTCACCCTAAGAACCTGCCCCTGCGCCCCCCGTGTGGCATGCATCAGGGTGCCGGCCTCTGCTCCCGCTGCAGAGCCCAGGGGCCCGCTCCAGGGAGCCTGCTGCCGACGCAGCGGTGCCGTGCGCTGCAACACGGCCACAGCTTCCACGTGGGACCGTGGGCACCCACGCCCGACACCTGGCCAGGCTCTGTCGGCATCACCTGTGACGTGCAGGCCCCTGACAGCCACGGCGGCAGGAGCAAGGATGTGCACAGGTGACGAGCCTGTGCGTGGACGTGATGTGGCCACACGCGGGGGTGCGTCACCAGAGGAGGCAGGCCCACGAGCACCTGCCTGCGAGCCAGAGCCCAGCACAGCAGGTGAAGGGCGGGGCCCGAGGCCAGGAGACAGGTGTCCGGATCAGACAGGCGCCCCGGCCTCTCTGCCACTCAGGCCCTCGGCAGCTCGGGTGGTGTCAGTGAGCTGGGGACGCAGGCCCTCTTCCGACACCAATGCCTGTCTCCAGGAACCGGCAGGCGCACCCAGAGCTCACGGGCCGCCACGGCTGCAGCAGCAGGCCGGCTTCCCCCGAGGTTGCCGTGAGGTCTCGGCAGGCTCCACTCTGGCAGCACCGAGCCAGCAGGTCCCAACTTGTCAGAAACGCTTGGGCACTCGGCCGGCGCAGCCAGCGCTGAGCCCGGGGCAGACACAGGACAGGACGGGCTGCCCACCCCAGCGTCCCCAGTCCAGGACACTGCTCCTCCCTTGGCACGCGCTCCCTTGGGGCCGCGCCTGCACGGGGCACTGCGACATCACTGCTGACTGCCGGCAGGGAGCGAGGGACCCGGACACTGTGCCTGTCACACCTGCATTTAGTTTCATGAAGGTCGGCCATGAGGAGACAGTCTGCACCTCCGTTCTGACCGCTCTCCCCTCGCGCACGGGGACCGTGGGGGAAGCGCCCTCGGGGAGGGCGTCCATCAGCAGACACGCACCACACACCGCACCTTAAGGACGCCGCACCCAAGTCCAGGCTCCGCTTTTCTCGGCAGCGGGACGCGTGGTGCCCGACACCCTGACGAGTGGAGCCCCAGGCACCTGCGATGCCCCCGTGGGGTGGAGCCCCGAAATCAAAACCCTGTGGTTTTTGCATCATAAAGGGTCTGTCTCTGGATGTTTTCCCAACCATTTAAAACCCTCTAAGCTCAGCAGTTACACAGGGACAAGCCGTGGCTGCAGCGTGACGGCCATCTGAGGACTCACGCGTGGTCAGGACGCCGCGTCCCGGACAGGGTCTCCCGGGGGTGCCTGACCCTCAGCCCACAGGCCACACGCAGCCCAGGACGGCTGTGAGTGTGGCCCAACGCAAGCTCGTCAGTTCACTTAAAGCGTGTTTTTGCTCCTCAGTTTTCGTTAGGGCTGGTGGATTTAACGTGTGGCCCCAGACAGCCCTTCTTCCGGCGCAGCCCAGAGACGCCAGGAGGCTGGACACCCCAGGACACGACCCGCTGGTGCAGCCCCGTCACGAGGGCCTGTGTTCCGGGTTTTCTGCAGCAACCACTGGTTGGCCTGGGCCGCCCCGGCCAGGACAGCCAGGGGCCACCACAGCTGAACTGCAGAGGTCCCTGTAAAGGCACAGGGACCAGGCCCGGGTGCCGCACACACACCTACCGGGAAAGCACGGAGCGGACACACCACCAGGACACGCGGGGCGACGGGACGGAGGCACGCCCACACGCAAACGCACCAACACCAGAGCCACACCCTTCGCCTCACACACAAGTCACCTCGAAATAGATCGCAGACTGGAAAGCAAAGCCCAAAAGCACTAAAGTTCTACAAGAAAACTGGGCAAAACCTGCGCGACCTTGGGGCAGGCACGTTTCGTAGACACACCAAGTGCAAGTCACAAGTCTGTGGGAGGCACACCTGAAAAGGGCTGACCTCCAGGACAGAAAACCAGCTCTCACGGCTCAGCACGGAGAAAACAGCCGGAGACCCGGGCTGGGGAGGAGGAGGGCGGGGGGGCCTCGTACACGGCAGCTGGGAAGGCAGACCAGAGCAGCCACTGTGGGAAGCAGCGTGGAATTTCCTCAAAAAATTAAAAATGGAACTGCCTTATGATCCAGCGATTCTTTCTGGGTATTTATCCAAAGAAATCCCAAAACCCAATTCGAAAGAATACACACGACCCCGTGTCCACTGCAGCCTCATTCACAATCGCC
Source organism: Desmodus rotundus (assembly GCF_022682495.2). Lineage (NCBI taxonomy): Eukaryota > Metazoa > Chordata > Mammalia > Chiroptera > Phyllostomidae > Desmodus > Desmodus rotundus. The sequence goes on along the minus strand of NC_071393.1, from coordinate 137,203,531 downwards.
AGGACCTGGACGCGGCCCCGGTGCCCGCCGGAAGATGCGGGCGTCTAGGGAGGGCGTGCTGTGGGCTCACGCAGCGGACGAACGCGTGGCCGTGCGCAGAGGGTGCCGCACTGCCTGGAGCCGGACGGAGGGAAGCCCCAGGCCTTGACTTAAACGTGGAGTCCAAAGAACCAGATAAAGGAACAAACAGCTTTAACGCCCGCACAGACGCAGAGTGACGACGGCCGGGCGGAGGGGCTGGGAGGCCAGGTGATGGGAGGAGGCACGGAGCAGGACAGGTGGGCAGTCGGAGACCAGTCCCGGGGACATGAAGTCCAGCACAGGAAGGAGTCGCTCCTGTTGCAGCCGTGCGTGGTGTCGGGGGCACGGGAGACACGGGGGCCCCGTGTAGAGCACGTGACAGCCCCACTGCTGTACCCCTGAAGCTAACGTGAAATAATGCTGTGGACTGTGAAAAAGAAAAAAGGAAGAATCCAATTCCAAAAACCAGGCAGACCTGTGCAGACACCTGACCAAGGAGTCTGAGTCTCGGACGGCAAACGCCAGCAGCCGAGAGGCCCAGGAGACTGGGTGGCCACAGCCGCCCTGCGGGCAAACTGTCCACGTTTCAGCCGGACGTGAGAAACGAGGTCACGCGCCCCCATGAGATCGGGAGCTCGCCATCCCTACTGGCTTTACCCTGCTGTGACCCTCACGGGGCTCCAGTCAGGATGGGGGTGCCCACGAGCGGGCCCCACAGGACTCGAGCGTGCTGCAGCCAAGGCCACCCGGGCTCCGGAACGTGACATGGTTGCCCGTGTGCTCGAGCCCCAGGCCACAGCACCATCACACCGACTGTCCCGACTGCTGACTAAACTGGGTCACGTCCAGACTCCACCCCCGGGGACGAGGAGCCAACCACGGGGGCACCGCACTCAGCACTGGCCAGGTCCCTAAGGGGCGTCTGTGTGACCTTCTCTAAAAAGGAGGGTGTGGGAGCCCAGACACCTCAGTGGTGGCCTGGAGCCCAGACTGCGCGGGGTGGGGGGGGGGGGGAAGCATTACACCCTGGGACTTGACCCCCCCATCTCAAAAGCCTCTAAGTAGTTTTAAGCAGGGGAGCCGAGCTTCTTTAGAAGGATCATCTCCTAAGTAAGGCAGGTGGGGACCCCTGAGCCAGGCCGGCCACAGGGGCCAGTCCAATAAGGAGGAATGAGGCCCCTCTGGCCCAAGAAACCTGGGCCTGCAAGGGGCCCCAGTGAGTGTGGGGCAAGCAGGTGGTGTCCTGTGGGCACTTGAGGGGCCCAGCCCCCAAGGCTCCCACCAGGCCCTCCCCAAGGGCCACACTCGATGTGGGTGGCTGCACCCCCAGCCCAGGTCCCAGCATCTGTGAAGAGGACAAGGCAGCACCCTAGCCCCTCCGTGCACGGGCCCCAGGAGCCGGTCCACAGCCACCAGACGCAGGCCGCCGCTGCCCTGCAGACTGACAGGTGTGGGCAGGCACCAGGGTTCAGGGAACGGGAGCCCCGAGCCTAGGGCCTCATGCCGTCCCCCGCAGGAGTCCAAGTCTGAGCGGGCCCAGCCCACCTAAGCTGGAGGCCGTGGGGAGGGGGCTCCGCCCTGGGGGGCCCGCTGCTGTCCCTGCAGTGTGCAGACACGCAGGGGTGCCCGGACCCTCAAGTGTCCCACGGGATTGCCGCAGGCAAACGTCTCGCCTGGTCCAAAGTTTAACTCAAACACACAAAACAAAAGCGCTGTTCGTGGCACAGGGCAGGGAACCGGTGACATCGCAAGACCGGCAGGACGCAGTCCACTGCGAGGGACCCGCCCCAGCCCCACTGGCCGCCCCACATTAGGGGTGGTCCTGTCCCTCTTCAAAATGTAATTTTAATAGAGCAAAGTGTCCAAAAGGACAAGTGTCAACTTCTTGCCATGGAAGAAGAAAACACCCAAAGGAAATGGCTGCAGCCTGTCGGGGGACACAGACAGGGACGGGCTATGGCACCTCTGCACCCCGTGCACAGCCACCCGGCATGGAGGCCTACCAGGGCCCTGGCAGCAGGGTCCCTCATGCAGGCCTTACCTGCCCACCACACTCCCAGCTGCCACGGCCAGGAGGCCTCTGTCCCCTCGCAGTCTGACCCGCTGCCCCTGGTTGGCAGGCAGAGCTGCAGCCTCGCCTTTGCTGCCCCACCCGCCTCCGGTAACTCCAACGCCTGCTGGGAACAGCCAGGCCTCAGTGTCCCATACAACGTCTGGGATAACCTTGTGCGAACTTGGTTTGTTATAAGTTGAAGTTTAGCTGGCGTCCTTGCTCTCCTTGTACAACCTGGCACCTTTGGAAAACACCCTGTTCTTAGGGTCCCAAGTGAAGGCAGTGGAAGGGTCCCTGCAGTGTTCCCCCAGGCCACAATCTGCTCAGGAACACAGGGACCCATCTTCCAGATGCCCCTTCTCCAAGCAAGCTGCACCTCAACCGCCCGTGGTGCCCACCATCCCTACCGGGACCCCGGAGCGCTGCCTCAGGTGTGCAGGTTCCCACCCCAAAACCAGGGCTGATGGCAGTTTCTCCCACAGGGACAGACACGGAGTTCCGAGTGGAGGCTGGGGTCACCCCTGCAGAGTACCCCTTGGAAGCGAGGGAGGGGACTCCTGGGCACCCTCAGAGGAGGGACCTGCAGACGTGCAGCCAGCTAGGCCGCCCCTGGAAGAGCAACCTTGTCCTCACCAGGGGAAACTGAGGCACAGGGAGATCTGGGGTGGCCAGGCCCCTGGCGAGCTCTCAGCCAGACAGGCCTGCAGGCCCAGGGCCACAGCCCAGCTGAATGGGGCCCTGCAGGAGCCCCACCCCATGAGGCGGGGTGGGGGAAGGCACAGCAGCAGCTTAGGGCCCCCACCCCACTGCATCCTGGGGCTCCACATCCCCTCTGGGAGCTGGAACCATTCCTATTGGCAGGGGAGGCAGGGAGCGGTGCAAGGGTGAGACCACTTGCAACAGGGGCTTCTGGCGGGTGGCCCCGAGGAGTGGGGGGCTGCAGGGTCCTGTCACCTGTCAGCAGAAGCCACAGGGCCTCAGACCAGGCCGGAGAAGGTCTGCACTACACAGAGGGGGTCCCAGGGGCGCACAGGGCCACAGCATCAGAGGGGTGGCTGCTGCACAGGGCACCTTTGGAAAACGTGACCGCCCAGGGCAGCAGGCTGCAGGCCTCTCCCGAACCCCTGCAAGGGATTGGGGGTCTGGGCAGCAGGGTCAGCAGGCAGCAGTGATGGGATTCCCTGGGGTGTGACGAGGAGACATCACTGAGGAGGACACTCCTGCCTCCCCGCAAGGTAGGGAACAGGCCCCTCCCTGCAAGGCTGCCTGCTACCCGTGTGTCCACCAGGCCTATTGCTAAGTGGGGTGCAGGCCCCCATTCCAGCACCACCTCTGAGACAGGGAGGAGTGGGTGACAGCCGCAGGTGCCATGCTGACCCCGTGCACAGGTGGGGCCTAATCACAGGGCTGGTGCTGCTGGAGGGAGACTGCCCAGGACTCCCCAGAGAGCAGAGGTGACTAGGGGAGTGGCTGGGGCTGTTTGCACCAGGCACACTCCTGCCAACAGTGGGCACGTGGGGGCGGCAAAGGCACCCTAACACCCTGCGGAGCCAGGGAGGACCCGCTCAGTGCCCCGTGGAAACCAGCGGCCAGAAGCCCAGAGCCCCTGCCCACAAAGTGGAGCAAGGCCCAGAGCCGGCGTCCCTGGACCCAAGGCCGGGGTGCCGGGACCGAGCAGGAGGACGCCCCCGGCCGCAGCCGGCTCAGCACGCCCGCACCGGGGCGCCCAGGGCAGCAGACTGCAGGCCTCTCCCGAACCCCTGCAAAGCGCCTCCCCGCCGGGCCGGGGCACCCGGAAGCAGTCAAAGTTTGGGGTGCCTTCGGAGCCTGTGGCCAAGGACCCGGAGAGGACCCCTGGGGAAGCCCCCAGAACACGCCAGCGGCAGCTCCCAGTCCCTGGGCTGCCGGGAGGCGACGGCCCCGGCCGGGGGCTCCCATCGTGAGGGGCCCCCCAGGCGAAGGCATGCCGCCAGCCCTGCCGGCCCGGGTGGGGACCCCGGGCCCCGAGACTCCCGCCTCCAGGGGGGCCGCCAGCACTCCGCGCGGCCACGTGCTCCCGCTGACGGAGGGACCTCGGCCCGGTCCGGCCCAGGCCCAGGCCCGCGCGCGCGCCCAGGCCCGAAGGATGCTCCGGCCTCGGCTGCAGCGCCTCCCAGGCCCCCGGGCCACGCAGGCGCCCCAACAGGTGGGCAGAGCGCCGTTCCTCGGCCCGGCTCGGCCACCGCCCCGGGGCGGCTGGGGTGGGGGTCGGAGCGGGGGTGGCGGGCCCGGGTGGGGGAGGGGCAGCGGGGGCGCCGCGCGGGCGGTGGGGGAGGGGCGGCGCGGGCCGGGCGGGCGCGGCGGGGCGGGGACGGCGGCCCGGGCGGTTCGGGAGCGCGGCCCGGGGCGGGGTAGGGACGGCGGTGGGGGCCGGGGAAGGGGCCCGGGGCGCGGGCTGCGGGGCCCGGGGCCGGCGGGCGCGGCCTTACCTCCGACCCTGTACATGTTGGCGGCCATGTCCGGCGGCGGGCGGCGGGCCGCGGGCGCGGGCGGCGGGCGGCCTGGAAAATGGAGGCGCGGGCGCGGGCGGGGGCGCGGGCGCGGCGGGCGGGCGGTTTAAAGGGGCCGCAGCCTCCCCCGCCGCCGCCGCCGCCGCCGCCGAGGCCGCGCAGGGACCGAGGCCGCGGGCGGGCGGGAGAGGAAGAGGAGGAGCGGCGCCGGCGGGGGAGGGGCCTCTGCGCTGTCGTTACTGCCGCCGCCGCTCGCCCCCTCCCTCCCGCCGCCTTCGGGGCTGGTCCCGCCCCTCCCCCGCGGGCCTCCCCACGCCCTGCCCGTTGGGTCCATCCCCAGCCACGCGCTCCGGGGGATCCTGGGGGAGCCTCCCGCCACCCCGGGGGCCTCCTGGCACCCCAGCGCCCCCGGCCCCTAACACCCCTCACGCACCCTCCTTGCCACCCCCGGGCCTCCCGCCCGTCTCTCGCAACACCAGCCGCTCCTGCGGGACCTCCGGGCCCCGCAGCTCTGTCCCAAGCCGCCCTCTCCCGGCCCGGCCCCGGCCAGTGCCGGCCCCTCGTAGCCCAGCCCCCCTCCCGCCCTGGGACCGCCCCACCCCTCCTCCCAGCAGGCGGCCTCCGGCTCGTGGCCCAAGGAACAGGCTGCGGGCGGCGGTTCCTTTGCTGCCCTCCCGAAGGCCCGCTGAGACTGGGGGTCCAGCGGGCCCGGCGACCCAGATCCAGGGGTTGGGGTGACAGGGGTGCCATGCCCAGAGGACAGGGCGGCTGGGAGGGGGCGCCGGTGTGGGGAGGCACCTGCTGCTCTTCCCGCCCCATCAATGTGCTGTGGAGTCTCTGTGGGAACGGCGGTTGCCCCAGATCCTAGGAGAGTCCAGTACACGTGCAGCTGCCAAGACCAGGGGTCTCCACACCCCAGGGGAGAAAACTCGAGGCGGAAGGGGTGGCGTCCCAGCCACCGTGAGGTGCGGGGTCGCGGTGTTGGGGCTCCAGGGAACTGGTCTGAGCAAAACCCAGGGTCACTGCCCTGCCTACTCAGATGGAGCAGGCCTGTGGCTGGAGCAGAGGGCGATGTCCAGGTTGGGGACACGGGAGCGGGACCTGCAGTGCAGCGCCCAGGGGGTGGAGCTCAGACAAGGCCCACAGTGGAGTGCAGGGTGCCTTCGTGGGGGGCTCTCAGCTGTGCTGATGGAAGCCAGGAGGGGGTCCAAGGAGGGCAGTGAGCCACTACCTCTCAGGAGCTCAGGTGGGTGGGCCGAGGGGGTGGAACCATGGTTGTGGAGGGAGGGAGCAGGTGGTGGGATGGGAGAAGGGGGATGATATTCCAAAGGGAGGTAAAACGCTCCCCTCCCTTCCCACAGGCCTGTCCTCACTTCCTGCCAGCGTCTCCCTGGAAAGCAAACCTGCCATATCAAGTCTCCTACCAACAGCTAACAAATAACCAAAAAGTCAGGGCTCCCAAGAAACCGCCCGGGCAGCTGCTAGGCACGAGAGAGAGCCCGTCACTTCATGCTTCATGAAGCCCTGCTCTGCCACCCCACCCCCGGCCCCCTGGGACAGGAGAGGTCCCCCAGACCTGCACAGGTACCCGAGACCCCTAGGGAGAGAAGCCCACTGTTTCCTTCCCTCCAGTAAGGCAGGCGGTCAAGGCTGGCTTTCAGTCAGGGGTCAGGGTCTGAGGGGAGCCACCTGAATTCCAAGCCTTCCCATGAGAGATAAGATGCACCCCCGCAAAGCAGAGCAGCATCAGCTTCCCCCATGGGCTGCCACCCTGCCCCTCGGCAGAGGAGCAAGGAGGCTGCGTGCAACGCCGTGCCTGTCACCCACCTTGGAGCCAAGGCAGTCGACACATCGCAGGTGTGTTGCGAAAAGGACAAATCTGTCCACTTTGTGGCAGAGCAGACAGACTCGGGTCAGAATGGAGGAGCGGTAAGGGCCCAGTCACACCCAGGGTCCAACCGCAGGGGGGACAGCAGGGGTTGGGGGGCATCCATCAGACCTGTGCCCCGAATGAGCAGCTCAGCCACTAGAGGACAAAGTCACAGTACTGGAGCGAGACGACGGCCAGGAGACAGTTCCTCAAAGCCACACTGCCGCCAGATGACGCCTGGAACACAAGGGGGCAGGCGGCCGGCCGCACAGGCAAGGCTGGAGGTTGTTGCGGGCGAGACGAAGCTGTCGCACTTCCCTCGACTGCTGCTGCAGGCTCAGAGCGGACTTGGGCACACTGGGCAGGTTCTGGGGCTGGGGGCTAGTGGGGCGGAGGGCAGCTGGACGGGTGACGTGATGACCTACTGCGCTCTCCCAGGGCCATCTTGGGGATCCTGATGGCAGCCTGTGCAGAGAGGTCGGGACGCTGTGAAGGGCTCCCAGAGGCCACATCACTGTGCAGGGTCTCGGGCCCGTGGTCACTGGCTCTGCCACAGCAGGGCTCTGGGAGCTCTGGGCTGGTGCTGCAGAAGGGCCCTGGTGGGCCAAGGGACGGGGGAGACGCAAGGGTCCTGGAGGAGAAGGCCCAGAGCCAGGGCCCCTGGAACCGGGAGAGGGCCAGAGAAGGGCTCGGATGCCCTGCCAGGGGAGCCCCCGGGGCTCACAGAAGCCTGCACACCAAAGGCCGAGACCCAGCCCAGCAAGACCCGCGTCCCCAAGGGTGAAGATGCGGTGACTTTCAGAAGGACCACATTGTGAACTAGGACCAAACGCCAGGCTGGCCCGGTGTCCTGAACTCCTGAAGCAGAGCCGGAGAACCGTCCCAGCCAAGTGTCCTGGTGAGCAGAAAGGCCCCCAGAAGACAGAGCCCGCCATGAAATAAAGGTCTTTAAAAACGTAAAAGGCAACCTTAAATCCAGCCACTGAAGTTATAGTCACTACCGACCCTAGGGCCAAGCACAGGCCTAAGCTGGTGAGCTGGTGCCGGCTTTTGGAGTGCGGGGGAACCAGGGGGCTCAGGAGGGAGGGAAACAGCAGCCTCTGCCGCTGGGACTCTGCGAGGGGCTCACGGGAAACTGCACAGCCAGCTCCTCACAGCTCAAGGCCCGTCATCCATCGCTGTCTCCAACCTGGTTTCTAGAGATAACCTTAGGAGAGTCTTTCCAATGTGGGGCGAGGGAGTGTTCACCTCGCCTCAGTGACCACGTTTTCCCCGGGAAGCCGCCCTGCTGTGGCGGGAGCAGCCCTCCACCTGCTCTGCTTCTCTGGAGGGCACCCCTCCCATCCCAGCCGGGGCCTCAGACACACCCTTCACTGAACACCAGCAGTGGTACCTCAGTGGGCCGCCTTTTTTAAATTCCCTTGTTGGCTGTGGAAGGGTGAGTGTTCTTGCAAAGCCAAAGAAGCCATTTATTTCGGGGGACGCTGAGGGGCCGTAGTTGTCCCTGGGGCTAGGCTGAGGGTCCCCTCTCTGCCTGGGTATCTAGAGCGGCCTCTGACCCCTGCTCCACGCTGGCCTGACGCCAGGCACAGACGGGTTCTAGGGCACGCAGGCGACCACGTGGCCAGCCTGGGAGCCAGCACCTGGGACACTGTCCTCCCTGCCACCAGGGCACCTGACAGCCATGACCTGGGGGCCCTGTGAGGCCCAGGGAGGCGCATTATGCTCCTGGAGCTGGGGGAGGCCTGCCTGGGGGGGAAGCGGACATGAAGGGGTGAGTGGCAACAGCGAGGCAGTGTCTGCTGTCAGTGGGGGCTGGGACGTCCTAGCCGGGTGGATGCTGCCTGGCCGGTCTGCTGGGTGGGCCCTTCTCTCACTCAGGCTCCCAGGCCTTAGACACTGCTCTCTTCCAGGGGCTCCCAGCAGGGGCACCGTTGACATTTGGGGTCTGGTCATCTCGGTTGGGGGGGGTGTCCAGTGGTCTGCAATGTGCATACGTGGCCGCTCCCCAACCAATCAGAGCCCCCGTGGAAGGCACGGTTCCCTCCCCCAAACCTGTGGCTGCATGGGGTCACATGACAAGGGAGTGAGGCTTGCTAATGCGAGAGCCTTAGAGTGGTGTCCTGGGTGACCCAGTGGACCAGATGATCACATGGTCCCTAAAAGGAAGAGGAGGCAGAAGATGGAGATGTGACGATGGGAGGAGGCAGGGGGTGCTGTGCTGCCAGCCTGGGAGATGGAGGAAGGGGCCACCGGCCAAGGGACGTGGACAGCTGCTAGAAGCTAAAAAGGCCAGGAATGGACAGAAGGTCCCCTGCAGCCTCCAGGAAGGAGTAAGGCCTGCTCACAGCCTGGCTGTAGCTAGGGGAGACCTGTTCCGGACTTCCACGTGACTCACAGTTAACGACCTAAAGACACGGGGTCTGTGGTGGCCTGTCAGGGCAGCAGTACCTAGTGTGACAGCGTCGCCAGGCTCTGTCCCAAGCCCCGTGCTCTGCTGGAGGGGGTGCAGGATCTGTGCCAGCCCCACCAGCAGGCGGCGCTCCTGCCCCACAAGCAGGGTTGGCCCTGTGGCCCCTGAGACCAAGGAGGCTCCCAGTTCGAGGTCCCACCCCTGAGGTTCCCTGGCTTGGGCCACTGTGGTGGGGGGGGTACTGGGGCCCCCTGGAGCCAGCTCCCAGGTGGGGACACCTTGTGCAGAGAGGGTCCAAGACCATGCGGGGGCAGAGGGCTGGCCACACCGGCCTCACAAGACACCTGAACAAGACCGGGAGAGCCCTGGGTCCACATGTCTGACATGGAGACCATTAAAGCCGCTCAGCAACAGGAGCCCGCAGCACTCGTCACCCGGGCCAGGGCGGGGCAGGAGCATCTTCTCGCCCTGCCCTGCCGGCAGCAGCGCTGGGAGTGGGCTCTGGCCCTTGACACACCCCTTCACCCTCGGGGGGTCTCTGAGCAGGTGGGGTGAGGTCAGATGTCCTCCAAAGCCTTGCCTCCCCCTCCCCCACCCCTTACAACACCTCCCCCAGCCCCAGGCACCATCCACTCTAGTGGTCCTGAGAAATGCACAGGCCAGGAAAAAATTTAATTTCAGTGGCCATGGGGGAGAGGGGGGGCCCCTGGCCACGTGATCTTCGCAGGCATCCTGAGCCCAGCAGTTTGGCGGGGTGGGGGCTGGTCATGCCCCAGGGGGTGGGGTGTCTGTGAGGAGGGCCCACAGTGGCTTTCCTTCCTCAGGAGAGGGGCCGCAAGACAGGTGGTGGAGCTGGGCCAGCTCTTAGGAGGGTGGCCACCTTGAGGCCTGGGCCTCCGAAGTCACGTCGCGGGAGGAAGGCATGCCGAGGGCCAGGAGGGCACGGCCAGTGAGGGTGGACTGGGCGGCCGTCCGTGGGTGGGGGATGAGCACATCCTTGTCCACGACATTGGCCGCCAGCTGGGCCAAGACCTGCAGGAGGTCCTGCAGGAGACAGGGTCAGGGGGCAGGGCAGGGGCACCCCACAACCACTGCCCCCAACACCCCTTGCCCTGTCCACTCACCGGGCAGTGGCCACAGACCCCAGTGGCTCCCTGAGTGGCCCGCTGCCGCCGCTGGTCAATGCTAAGACTCCAGTGGCGACTCGGGTACTGGCTCTCCGGTGGTTTGCACACCTGTGGAGACAGGACAGTGGTCCACACCGGCCATGCATGGGGTCCGTGCCCCCACCAACCCTGTATCTGCACCATCCGCGGCACACACTGGGTCCCCAAGATCCAGCTCCCAAGGCGGCAGACAGAGCCTCGCAGCTTCAGACCGCAGCTGGGCACCTGGACACGCCCGCACACTCCAGCACCAGCCCCGCTTGGCTGTTCCCTGGGCACGCAGATGGTGAGACCTCTTAGCCGGGGTCTCAGCAGTCCAGCCGGTACCCTGATGTGGCCTGGAGCTGCAGCGCATACAGTGGGGGCCGGGAGAATGTGCAGCCAGACTGCTGTGCGCCCCAAGAAAGGCAAGGCCGGAAGGTCAGCCTTGTCTCCCCAAACCCATCTAAAGTTGACCACAAAGAGATGAAGGGGAGACACAACTTGGAGGAAGCCATCAGGACACAAGAACGGCCACCACCTGGGAAAGGCCAGAAGTGGACCACTGCCCGAATTCCTGCCACCTCCTAGGGGGAAGACAGGCCACTCCCTGGGGTGCCATGGGGGGTGCCATGCTAAAAGCGGGGATTTAAGACAAACTGGAGGTCCCCATTCCTCACAGAGTGAGAACCAATCACCCTACCAGCCGGCAGTCCCGAAGGGCTGGGAGCAGGGGCGGGAGGGGCATCTGCGCGCCCACCCCGGCAGCGGCGCCGCCCACAGCAGCTGCGGGAAGGAAACAGCCCAGTGTCCACATGGGTGGGTGGTTCAACGTGGTCTCTCCACCCAAGGGAATGTGACCCAGCCTTAGAAAGGACAGGCATTCTGACACCAGCTACGGCGCAGATGGGCCTTGAGGGCACAGTGCCAGACACAGCAGAAAGCACAGGATCCCACCGGATCCCACCGCCGCGGGGACCTGCAGCAGGCAGACCCTTGGAGCCAGCCGGCACCAGACTGGGAGAGGGGAGGGGCTGGCGGTCAGGTGGAAAGCTCTGAGGACCTGCCTCATGGCAGTGTGGGCATACTGCTGAAGTGGGCACTCTGAAGTGGGGAAGAGGGCAAACGAGGAAAGTGGTGGACGTGTGGGCACAGAGATGTGCAGAAAAGGGAGGCGACGCGAGGAGGCCCGGGAAGAGGCCATCTGCGAGTTCCAGAGAGGGGCCTGGACCTGCCCCCGCTGTGGCCTCAGAGACGTCACCCTGCCAGCACTCTGACGTCACAGGCCCGGCCCCCAGAACCGGCACAGTCGCTTCTGCTGTTTAAGGGCCTCCCCACTCAGGATCGAAGTCCCAACCCCCTACTCTGCACCAAGAACCCTGGCAGCCTGGCTCTTGTCCCCTCCCCCAAGGAGAGGGGGATCCTTTCTGAGCCAAACAACCGGCCCCGGAGAACACCCCGCAGGCACGCACAGTGCCGGTGTCCACGCCGAGCACACAGGGCCTCCTGCCCACCCCACTCAACACAGACCAAGCACCATTCGCCTCTGTGTGCAAAACTGAACCCGAACCAGCCAACCAGGGGTGGGAGTCAGAGCTATGACGCCAGCATGCCCCTCCCCACCCAGGGACCGAGAGACCAGGGAGGACGAGGTGGAAGGGGCTGCAGAGAACGGGAGCTCTTTAATGAAGAACGAGGACGTGTCACAAACTCCACAGAAGGCATGGTAGGCTGTTGTCCCCGACCCTCCACGCCCACCCCGGGACGGAGCGGCGCCTGCCCTTTAACGCGACGTCCCACTCGTGCCGTGACCTGACGGGGCACCCGCTCACTGACTCCAGGTCGCAGGGAAGGCAGCGGAGCTTGGCGGCAAAGCAGGGTGTGGGCAACACGGTGCGTCTCCCCTGCCCAGTCAGAGTGCCCACGTTTTGTCCCACGCGCCTGCATGTCCGGGGCTGCATTTTTCGGTTCTCTGAGGACAGCTGCCTCTCCCTGGACGTCCGGCCCATGCACTGAGCTCACCACATGGAAGGGTCCTGCCGGTGTGACGGCCTTCCTCTCTGTCCTCTCCTCTTCCTTCTGGGCCATTTGGCGTCCTCCCCACCTCACTGTCCCCTCCGCTTGCTCAGAAGTGGTTCCCTTTCTAGTCTTTTGGTGTCATCTCAGGGCGCCTTGAAACTCGTCCAAGTCTGAAGGTGACAGACGTCTGCATTGGTCTTCCTGACCACCACCAGAGGCTCGGGACACAGCTCTGCTCGCAGACACCCGCTGGGCTGCTTGTGTGAGAGCTGACGGGGTCGGGCACCCGCGTCCATGTCAGCACCCCCCTTCCTTCTTCGTTCCCCTGGTTCGCTCTGAGCCCACTTCCCTGGGTGTGAGGTCTGCTGGCGGCAAATTTTTTCTCCCACTTATCATTTTATTTACCTGTTTTTCCCTCCTCTTGAAAGATGTCTGTGCAGGGCACAGAACACCAGGGGAGTGGTTTACACTCAGCATGTGCATCCCTCCTGCTCTCCCGTCCAAATTCCAGCCTGTCAAGGTCGGGCTCAGCGTCGCGCCTGTGAAGGACCCACTTTTCTAAGATTAAGTTTAAGATCCCCACTTTGTCTCTGGGCCTGTGGTGTTGCTCCCACAGTTCTGGGACGGGGGCCTTTCACACCTGCTGCTTGGGGCTGGGTGGGCCTGGAACGAGCATGTCAGACTTGGGGCCTGTGTCAGCCGTCACCCCCACATCCACGCCCCGGGCTTCGCCCACACCGAGTGGGCTGCTGTGGCATCAGTGGGGTGACCTCAGGACAGCCTCCTCCCTGCTGGCTGTCGGGTCGCTCTGGAGGCGGCCAGCCACCGTGAGGCTGGGACACTGGCAGCACATGGCTGGGCCCACACGGTGGGTGGACGCCTGCCTGTGAATGCGACCGACCCTGCAGCCCAGCCAAGCTTCCAGGTGACCGCGGTTCTGCCTGAATCCTGACTGTGACCTCATGAAAGACTCCAAGCCAAAGCCACCCAGCTAAGCAGCTCTCAGGTCCCTCACCCACAGAAATGGGGACAAATGTATTTGTTGTTGTTTTAAGCTGCTAAGTTTGGAGATGTTCGTTATGCAGCAATAAACCATACACTGCCAGGAACACTTTGTACACCTCGGGTGAAATTTTTTAGGTTCATGAAAAGTTTTGTTTTAAATTGGGATTGCACTGAGTTAGTTATTTGGAGGAAGTCTGGCAGGTCGGAAACATTAACCCTTTTCACCCCAGTCCCACCCACCGTCCAGCCGCACTTCAGCAGTCTTCATTCAGGTTGGGGAGGGCCCATGATCTGTGCCGACGCGGAGGGACCTCTCCTCCCGTGAGGGACCTCTCCTCCCGTGAGGCTTCTGGCCGCTCATTTGCAGCGTGTGGGCAACTGTTAAGGGCCCAGCAGTGACTGTTTTGGGGGCGCACTTTCTTTGTGCTGGCGTCTGTGGGCTTTCTGGGCAGACAACGCATTGGCAGCAAATGGCAGCCGCCTCACCTGCTCGTTTCAGGTGTTCCAGCTCATTTCACATCCCTGGCTTCTCTGCAGGTCTCCTCGGCCCCCTGGGTCCCTGAGGCCAAACCTGGGAGAGCCACCCCTGCCCCTGCCCCACCGGGGTTGCTTGGATGTGCCCATCACTTCCAACCTCTTCAAGACTCAGCTAGTTTTGTTCTGGAGGAAATAAACTGGAGCTTATTCACGTTATTTTTCATCATCCATTGAGATAGTCATGTGGTCTTCCTCCTTTTGTTAGTGTAGAAAACTGTAAATTCCCGAATTCCTGCCTCCTGGCACACAATTTGCTCCTGTCTCCATGCACCGTGGTGCATTCAGCAGGTTCCCTGAGCACGGGCAGTGTGCTGCGCAGCCGCCCAGCCTGCTCTGGAGAACCCGCGAGATTCTGCACCCTGGTCAGCAGGGTGCGTGGCTCTCCTTTCCCCCGTTCCCACTTGTCCCACGTACAAGATGGGCAGTTCAAACCTCATTGAAGGGGGTGGCTGATTTATTTTTATTTTTTTAAAGATTTTATTTATTTATTTTTAGAGAGAGAAAGAGAGGGAGAGAAACATCAATGTGTGGTTGCCTCTTACGCGCCCCCTCACTGGGGAACCTGGCTGTAACCATGTGTCCTGACTGGGAATCAAACTGGCAGCTCTTTGGTTCACAGACCTGTGCTCAATCCACTGAGTAACACCAGCTGGGGCTCATTTTTTTAGACTTTTAAAACATATTCTCTGGGGTGGGGTGGAGGGATGGGGAGAAAAGGCATACAACTGTAATTGAGTAACAATAAAAATTTTAAATAAATAAAAAATAATACTATAAAGAATACATTCTATTGATTATGTTATTACAGTTGTCCCAATTCCTCCCCCTTTGCCCCCCTCTGCCTGGTACCCCCATTCCCTCCATAAATCCCTTCGTTAGTTCATGTCCATGGTCATGCAATTGGCTTCTCCATTTTCTATACTGTTCTTAACATCCCCTGTCTATTTTGTCCCTACCAATCATGCTTCTTAATCCCTGCACCTTCCCCCCATCTTCCCTCTTCCCCTCCCCGCTGATAACTCTTCAAATGTTCTCCATATCTATGATTCTGTTCCTGTTCCGCTTGTTTGCTTAATTTATTTTTTAGTTTAAATTTAAATAGTTTAAATTTTTGATAGCTGTGAATTTATTGCCATTTTAATGTTCATCATTTTAATCTTCTTTTTCTTACATATGTCCCTTGAACATTTCATATAACAACGGCTTGGTGGTGATGAACTCTTTTAGCTTTACCTTGTCCGGGAAGCACTTTCTCTGCCCTTCCATTCTAAGTGATGGCTTTGCTGGGGAGAAAAATCTTGGCTGTAGGTCCCTGTCTTTCCTCACTTTGAATACTCCTGGGCCTGCCCGTGGAAGGGCTGTCCTGTTCCAGTGTGGCCTTGGGCACGGGCTCAGCTTAAATTTGAGAATAGCCACACAGGAAAAATACAAAGGAAAATATATTTACACACTCAGGAACGCACCGTCCAAAATGAGCAATGCCGTACCTGCTTCATTTCCCGCAGAAACAAGGCAGGATTGCTAGGTCCCGCTGCCCACGTGTGCCTGTAGCTGAGCACGGACAGGACCGGCCCCAGGGCACGCTTCCAGCCCCTGCCGCCTCCGCGCAGCTGGGAGCTCCGCAAGGCCCACCTAAGTGCCCGGAGACCTCCCCGTGTAGATTCCTGCCTGGCGGATTCCTCTGTCTCGCAGGGAAGTCGCCGTAGGGCTGTTCTCCGCGTCGCCGCTCCGCACACGCCCGCCAGCAGGGGGCGCTAGCTCTGCTCCCCTGCCTTCGCCAACACTGGCATCCGTGGTTTTTCGTATTGTGGTCAAACACCTTAATCTCATCTTACTTTCCTGACACCGAATACCTTTCACTGTCCTCCCGGCCACTTGGGGCTCCCTCTTTGTGAAAGGCCTGTGCGTTCTAGGGGCTGTCCGTGTCCTCCTCGCCCTGCGTCCACGCCGGCCTCCAATCCCTCTGGGTCTGGCTCCGGGTCCCCTGCGGGTGCAGGGAGGTGGGGCAGAAAGGGCTGCGCTCTCCGCCGAAGGCGCTCCTGTGCGCCTCCGCACAGCCTGTCTGCCCCACGTGCCCCGGGCGTCCAGTCCAGTGGCCAGGCCCTGCCACCACCCGGTGGGGCCCCAAGCGCCTCCCGCAGTCCCTCTCCGGTCCCTCTGTTGCTTGCGTTCGACACACGGTGCCCTCGAGCTCCCCTCCCGCAAGGATTTGCTTTCGCGCCCGCCATTCACTGGAGGGTCTTGGCCTTGTCCTCGCTCAATCACGCAGCCAGTGAAGCGCCACGACTGGGGTGCGGAGGAGTTGGTTTGCCTCTGTTCAGCGACGACTCAGTCCTTCTTTTATTTCCTTTTTGTTTTCTCATTGTGATAAACACATAAAATTTACCAATTTAATTTTTTAGAGTATTTTTTGGCAGAAGGGAAGGAGAAACATCATTGTGTAGTCACCTCTTGTGCACCCCCTACTGGGGACCTGACCCACAACCCAGGCTTGTGCCCTCACTGGGAATTGAACCTGCAACCCTTTGGTTTGCAGGCCAGCCCTCAATCCACTGAGCCACACCAGCCAGGGTGACCGTGAGCATATTTTCATTTACCTGACTATTTATTTATCGTTGGAGAAATGTCTAGTCAAGTCCTTTGTCCATTTTTGAATTGGATTATTTTTTTAACTCTTGAGTTTTTAAGAATTCTCTCTATATTCTGGATATTAATCCCTTATCAAATATGTGATTTACAAATATTTTCATATATTCCATGGATTGACTTTTCACTCTGTTGTAATGTCCTGTGATGATCGAAGTTTTTAGGTTTGATGAAGTCCAATTTATCTACTTTTACTTTTATTGCCTGTGAGGTTGGTGCCATATCTAAGAAATCATTGCCAAGTCCAATGCCATGAAGCTTTACTCCTATTCTCTTTGAGGACTTCCTATACTCTTTTAGCTCTTCCCTTCCCGTCTGCGGTGCATTCTAAGTTAATTACGCAGTGCAAGGGAGGAGTCCAGCCGCATGCTTTTGCTTGTGGAAGTCCAGTAGTCCCGGCACCATTTGCTGGAAAGTCTGTACTTCCTCCAGCAAACAGCTGTGACTCCTTTGTGCATATTTTTCCTCTGTAGACATGGGTTTTAAAAAGATTTTATTTGTTTTTAGAGAGAAGGGGAGGGAGAAAAGGAGGGAGAGAAACATCCATGTGAGAGAGAAACATTTCATACCAGTCAGGGCTATAGATGTATTGTTTTTCACAATGTATCCATCTCCTCTTCTGTGGCTTTTGGACTTTGAGGCGTGGCTGGAAAGGCCACCCCCCTCCAGGGTTTCTTCTTGTACTTTTGTGGTGTCAATACTTAATTGGAGTTCATCTTGATGTTCAGTGAGAAGTATGGCTACAACTTTCTCCTGGATAGCTACACAGTTACCCACCACCATTTATGGAAAAGTGCCGCACCGCCCCCCCCCCTCCCCACACACACACTGAGAGGCCAGCTTCATCTCACCTCACATGCCTGCAGGCATTTGGGTCAATGTCTAGATTTTCTACTTGGTTTTGCTGCTCACACATCATGTGACAGGACCCTCTTCCTTTCAAAACTGAAGCTTGAGCTAGGAATTCATATCTGCTACACCTGAACCTAGTCTTAGTTTTCCATTTGAGCAGTTTACCGTACCGGAAAAAAAGAAGTTTTGGGACATTTATCTTTCATGACACTGAACTGGGAAATGCCCAGGAGAGCCCTCACCAAGACCAGGGTGTCTCTTCATGTCGTCTGGTCTCTGGGTAATGCTTCGGGGCGTTTTAAAGTTCGTCTCAAACAGGTTAGCCTGTTTCCTGTTCCGTGTGTTCCTGTTGTCAGATGTGCCTTTCTCATTCGTTTTTCTCCTGGAGCTCCTATCGGCGAAGGCTGCTCACTTCAGCGCGGTCCTCTGTGCCCTCTTCCTGACTGGTCTGGTGTGGGTGGACTCCAGTCCCTCCGCTCCAACCAGGCAGGTCACAGGCCTTCCAGGGCACCGTGCAGCCGCCTCTGCACGGTGGAGAGTTCTCACCACCCTCACCCCTTGTTCAGCTGCAGGGACACCTGCTCCGAGAGGGCACAGGTGTCTGAGGGATGGCGGCCCCTCCAGCTTGCTCTGCCCTGCCTGGCACAGCTGGGTTCTTCTTCTGACTCTTTTTCCCTAGGTGCTGTGCTGCCCTGCACCTAGTTCGCAGTCAAAAGGATACCGAAAGCCCTGAGGCAGGTGGGCTGGGGTTTGGTGGCTGGCGCAGCACCTGTGCCTGCTGCCCCCATCACAAGGCCAGTGCGGACCTGCCCACGCTGCCCAGCCTGCACCCCCAACTGGAATGTGGCCGCCACCTCCCACTGGCCATCCCTCCTGCCCTCTCTCGGTCCTGTGGTCACTTCAGCAGGCTCACTAGGAAGCAGAAATGCAAAACCTTGCTCAGCCTCTAGCCGGGCGGGGGGGGGGGGGGGGGTGGAGATCTGCAGACCCTGCACAGGGGACATCTCCTCAAAGCTTGGCCTCTGCAAGCACATGCCCCCCCATCTGGGCACTGGGTGCCCATGCTGAGCCCCGAAGATGAAGGTGCTCCCTTGGGGCCTGGGCTGGGAAGGGACAGGGACAAAGGGAACAGTGGGGCTGACTTCTGTTAGCCAGGTGAAGGGCTCCTTGGGAGACGGTACCTGACAAGGGGCCGACCTTGGGGAGGTCTGGAGGATTCGGGCATGCTGAGGGGGCAAGGAGGGAAGACACCATGCAGGACAGCCAGAGAGAGGGTAGCTTGGCGCATCCTTGACACCACAGCAAGACACTGACATCCCCCAGGGTGGGAAGGAGAGGAAGGGAGAGGTCAGGTGACACCAGAGATGTAAACAGAGTGGGGGACTCTGCAGAGACTGAACCCAACCACACTCTGGGAGCCTGCAAAGAAGGGCCTGCCCTCTCCTGGGTCTCTGCCCTAAGCCTTCTCCTCCTCTGACCCACCTCCCACTGGGCCTTGCCACCCTGCTTCCTGCTCCTGGCCCCAGCCTCGCTCCCCACCTGCCTGTGACCCATGGCCACCCGCCCACCGCTCAGAACTGCTACTCCGTGTGCGTGGAGGGGTCACCCTGCCAGAGCGTCGCCAGGCCCTTCCATCCTTGCAGGAGAACGTTTCCGTCCTCACCACCCGGCCAGGACAGGAGCCCCCACGCCCGCCACCTGCAGGCAACCCGCCAGTGCATTCACATCCTGGGTTGACCGTCCTGAGGAATCAGCCCTGGGGTCTGCCAGTTTGGTTCCTGTGCACCCTGGCAGGTACACGAGCAGACCTGTCTGAGCACGCGGGGGTGTGGGCTCCCACACACTGAACCAGCAGCGTGGCCAGTGCCCTGTGCGCCTGGCTTGTCACAGGCTGACCCGTTGGGCCAGGCTCTGACCCCTATACATGGGGAACCACGCAGAACTCCCAGGCATCTGGCTTCCTTTGCTCACAAGGTGTCCCCTGGGGCTGGAGCAGCTGTGCCCCAACCACACTTGTGGCTGCTGCTGTGTGGGAATCCCGCAGCCGTCGGGGAGGACTGAGGTGCCTGCCGTTTTGGGCTGTCACAAGCAGAGTCACTAGGAACGACCTTCTCAGACAAGGCCTTCTGCTGACTGCCCGCCGACCTGGTGGGCCGGACGCTGTCCTGTCCCCCCTGGGAGGGCAGAGCTCCCCCTGACTGGGCTCCCTGCACTTGGTGCTGCCTGCGCGGCCCAGGGAACGGGCACTTGGGGAGGAAGGAGGCAGGCCCCTCTCCGTGGCCTCACGGGCCCCCTCCCCAGTGCTCAGCAGAGGCAGGCAGACCGCCCCCAGTTATGGGAGGCGGGAGGGCTACAGATGCAGCCTGGTGCCTATGCACGGCTCCTGGGAAGAGCGCCCCCCTGCTCCAGCGCCGCTGTGCCCAGGTGCCTTCAGCTCCCTCCGTCCACGTGCCCCTGACAAGCCTACCTCCAGAGCCAGAGCCTGTGGCTCCTGCAAGGGAGCCCTGGGGTGGCCGAGGCCAGGCTCCCTCAGCTTACCCAGTCCTGAGTCTCCGGTGCCTGCTGGCTGCTGCTCTGGGCCCTGGGCTGGCCCCAGGTGTCAGTGGGGCCGGGAGAGGGACAGGCCAGTCTGTGCTCTTGGGGCAGCTGCGGCCCCGGCTTCTCCCTAGGGGGCTCTGTAAGCAAACGCTTCCTGCTGTTCATGTCCTGCCGGCGGCCTGCTGGTCTGAGCCTCTGGGCTCTGCGGGAAGGACCCCAAAGCCACCTGGGTTCCCACGGCTCCCTGTGTCCCTCTGGCAGATGGAAGCAGTGTCAGCTCTGCTAGGCTTGCCTTCCGCCACTAGCCAGACAGTGGGGGGCGGGCCTCAGGCCAGTGGGACCCAAGGTGGGCCCCCCTGGGTGACCTGCGATCCCAACTCCTGCTGCCACTTTTCTCCACAAGGGCCCCCCAGGCTGGAGCAGCCACTGCACCCTGTCCTGCTCCGCCTCCCGCAGGCTGCCCCAGGGCCGCCCCCTCTCCTGGCCCAGGCCTCCCACCTGCTGACGGTGGGTCAGGGGGCCGCACAGCGGGAGTGGAAGGGAACCAGGGAGCGGGTTACGACGGTCAGCAGGAGAGGGGTGGGGTGCAGTGAGGGGCGGGGTGGGGCGCACTTCGGTGGGAGGGTCAAAGGGCAGGGGTGGGGCCCACAGAGGTTCCGGAAGGTCTGAGAGGACCGAGCCCAGCGTGCGGACCTTCCGCTGCGGCAGGCCCCGCCCCGCCGTTTCCGCTTCCGGCCCGCGGTTAGGCGGCCACGCGGGCTTCTCTCGTCCGCGTCTGTTGCCAGGGGCGTCGTCTTGGGCCCTGCAGGGTCGCGGCCCCTCGCGCTCCTTGGGGCTCGGTTAGCGGCGCCGACGCCGGTTTCCCCGCGGGGAGCTCGGGGCGCGGGCCGCGCACGGACGGCGGCTCCCGTGTCCGTCCACGAGCCTCAGAGCAGGCGGCGCGGGGCCTGGCGTTGAGCCTCCCAGGATCGTTAGTGTCGCATCAGCACCTGGCGTCCTTTGTGTGGTCACACGCGCGACAGATTAGAGTCTGTCCCCCAAGGAGTCTACTCACATTAGTCGTGTTTCCCATTGAAAGGGGCACTAGGAGACCACACAGTGCTCCCTGAACAGCGCGCGGTCACCCTCGGGCCCCCGCCGCGCGCAGGGTCTCCCTCCCCAGCCCACGGAGGGCAGAGGGGTCAAGAAGTGGGTGTAGGTCAGGCCGCTGGCCCTTCAGAGCAAGTGGCAGGGGCCTGTCGTCATGAATCCATTCCAGGACAAGGGCCAGACCCCGAAGGACAGTCCGGTCTTCCCACTGGGGGTGGTGGCTGCATGGCAAGCCCGGCCTTGACCACTCAGACCCTGCCAGCCGCCGCACAGACACCCTCGGCTCTGGCCCCAGAGGCCCTCTCCTCCACAGGCTGTGGCCGTAACACTGACTCTGGACACTGGCCTTCGATCCCTGAGGAGACGCTGACCCAGGGGACGGACCCAGGGAGGTGTGGGCCGGGCTACAGATGAGCAGGGCCTGGCCCCCACCTCCCTGGCACCTGCGCTGGCCCATGGTCACTGGTGGATTAACCTTCGGGTGTCAATTGCCTGCGGTCACCCCATGGGCTGGGAACCCCTGCTGAGGGGCCGCTGTCCAGGGTCCACATTCCTCACCGCCCACCCCTTCCTCCTCCACACTCGCGCCACAGATGGCTTTGGCTTCTGGGTGCCCTTCCTTTGAAGGAGACAGTGCTTTCCCACGCGTCCGCAGAACAACCCCATGGGGTGGGGAGGGGAAACGTGACCAGCTCCGCAGAGCCAATGTGGAAATCGAGGTGCAGGTGAGGGCAGAGCAGGTCTCCCACCAAGTTGTGGCAGCTGGGCACCTGCACGACCTCCCGGGCCCAGGGATGGTGTGGCGGGTGAGCTCTGGGGTACTCAGTAACAGGCCTCCACCACCAGGCTCCGTGGCCCTGGGTGCTGTCCCCTCACGCACACAAGGATGCAGCGTGGAAGTGGATGGGGAGGCACTTCAGAAGGGGGCCACCCACAGCCAGCTCTGAAACTAGAAAGTGCATGCAGTCAAGGGCACTTCACGTACACCTGCTTCCCGCTGAGTGTGACATCTGCAAACTCACTTGAGGAGCAGTGACCAAGGCCAGGGCCAGTGGTGGGGGCAGGTGGGAGGCTCAAGGTCTCCATGCTTGCTTGCTTCACAGGGTAGCCATAGGCTGCCTGAGGGGCTGTGGGCTCAGGGGCTGCACCCTCATCCCAGGTTCTTCCCAGAGCTGGGCAGGGCCCCAGGCCAGGGTTCAGCCTCAGGCACCTGGTCCAGGCGAGTAGGAAGAGGTGAATTTTAGCAAGGAGGTGCCGTCACGGGGGTGGTGGGGACCCTCTGCCCAGCGTTCTGCCCACAGGCTCCCGAGGCACGGGCTGCACCTGAGGTGATGCCCAAGTCCTGTCCACCAACTAGCCCCAGGGCCGCTGGCCACCAACACTCAGACCCTGTGCAGTCACCTGGGGGAGGTGGTGAGCAGGGAGGGCACAGGTAAGAAGGATGGGCCATCTTCTGCCCCCCAGGGACAGGGCCCCTCTGTGCCGCAGGGTGTTGGTCCCTGGAAGCCGGTCCCTGGAAACGGGCACAGCCCGCAGCCGGACCTGCACCCGGCAATTCTCTGAGCACAGCCTGTTTGTCCCTCAGCCTTGGACGCCGGGTCCTGGGGCCACGACTCCCAAGGGGTGAAGACTGGGGGACTCGTGCTGTGGGGACCTGGGATGTGGTGGCACAGGACTGGGGGGACCCCTCTCCTGCTGCGTGGGAAGGCACTGCTGTCCAGTAGAGGAACCCGGACCCACAACCTAACTCCGAGGAGCTCGGTCTAGAGAGGTCTCCAGCTGCACCCACGGCCCCGGCAGTGCCCAGCCCCACTGCCTGAGCATTCACTGGCCACCTCTGCTGCCAGGTGACACCTGCACCCTGTAGGTAACAGGTGGGACCAGGGCTGGGGTAGGGGGAGGCCACTGTGCTTGCTGAGTCTGGGGCAGGGACAGCTCACCAAGCACTGGGGTGTCTCAAGAATAGCCCCAGAGGTGGGTCATGGGGAGGCACTGGCTGGCTTTGCCCAGCCCGACAGCTGGGGCTTCAGTAGAGCAAGAACTTGCTTGGCAGCTATGTTGTAACATGTATTTAAAAGCATTAAAATATCTGATACTGTAAAACCTCCACTGCCCCAGGCTGGAGTTTATTAAGAACCACGAGTGAGCAGTGCTGGGGCCACTTGGCTGGTTGGCGGCTGGGGCCCAGGGCTGGACTGACTGGCCTCTGTGTTTCGCTCAGGACGCCCCCAGCGGAAGACTGGCTGTTGGCCTCTGGCATCCAGCTCCGATCGGGACACACAGGCCACGTGCTGGAGCAGGCTCCCTAGGAAAGCAGAGTCCTGGCTCCCAGGGAGGGCAGGTCTCAAAGGCGAGCATCCTTCTTGCCAGGGTAGAACAGGCTGACACGCACTGACCGTGACACTGCAGCCCAGCACTGCCGCCTGGCCCCCGCCCGCCGGGGCGTTCTGGTTAATAAGCAGAGCAGTTAGGGGCCCCCAGTGGGGGCCACCGTTAGTTTCCAGGTTGTGAGCACGTTTGCACTTAAGACGGTTTCTCTCTGTGTTCCCAAGGCCTCTCTCCGTAGTAACTGCAGTGTTAACAGAAAAGCGGCTGTGCCCCCCGGACTCAGCCATGGAGGGCGGCGGGCAGGGCTAGAAGGTGGACTTGGAGTGTCCGAAGATGCAGATGGGGAAGTGCTTGACGTGGGAGGACCACTGGGCTGCCAGCTGGAAGAACTTCACGTCGTTCCACTCCACGCCATCGATGAGGACTGTGGGGACAAGGCTGTCTGAGCCCCTGCCCGCTGGCCAGGGGGGCGCACCAGTCCCTCCTTGGGCCCGTGCTTAGGAGGAGCTGGAGGGGCTATTAGCCCCAGGGACTCCTGGCCTCCCAGGGGACAAGGCCCTCTGGCTAGACCTGTCTGCTGTCTGCCCTCAGAGCCCCCCACTGTGGCTCTGACCATGACCTCTCCCTGACCATGGTGGTTGCTGCCCCTCACCCCTGGGCTCAACAGGGGTCTGCAAAATGGGTGGAAAACACCCCCACTTTGACCAGAAAATCAAGGCAGGAAGGCAGGGATTCTCCACCCCCAAGGTCCCCAGCCCTGAGCTCGTGGGAGGAGAGCCCCGAGCTCCAGTTCCGGGTCCTAGAGTGGGTCATCTCGAGCTTTGAAAGGAGCTCACAGACGTGTGTTCAAAGCCCACTTCTGCGGCGCACGCTTCCCAAGCCGGGTTTAGAAAGCTGCCCGGCTTCACTGTGGTTGGCCTTCACATTTCACACAGAACCACCAGGGCCTAGCTCAGGGCCAGACGGCCATGCTCACCCCGAAGCATGTTCTGCTGGTGTTTGGCGGTGCAGATTAGGCGGCTGATGCCCTCGATGCATTGGCTTTTGGACTCCACATCCTTGTCCTTGGCTTTCTTGGGCAGAAACATCACTAGGAAGAGAAGGGGCCATGCTGTCCTGTTACTCCCTTAGGGCTGAGGGGGGACCCTTGGACCCCTGCCCAGCTGGGCCCCCCACTAGCAGTCCCCCACTCACCCTTCTTGTTCTTCTCCTTGGTGACCACTGTCATGGACATGGTGGGCATGGCTGCAGCCTCGCCGCTGCTGGGCAGCCTGCTGACCTGCAGGGACCGGAAGGTGCACTTGAGCGTGTTTTTGGCGGTAGGCAGGTCCTTCTTTTCCGCGTCTCTCTTCCTGTCTGCGGGTGGGGCCGCCGTCCAGTAATCCACCTGCAGCCCCATTAGCTCGGCGCCGACACCCTGGCTGGGGAAGCAGAGGGAGGCTCGCTGTGCATCCTCGGGTGGTGAGTGCCTCCTGTGGGCGGGTGCAGGTAGGAAGGTGCCATCGGCTGCCTGCTGTGGGACCGTCCTGGTCTCCTGGGACAGCCCAGTCTACCCATGCTGCCCTGGCAGAGTCAACAGGCCAGGCCATCCCAAGCTGCCCCTGGAGTCTAGAGGGCCAAGGTCAACCTACCTCGTCCCAGGCACGGCCCCCCCCAGAGCCCGGGCATCCCTTGTGGCTCCTGCGGGTGCAAGGACCCCTCCAGACCCCACCCAAGTCTTGTCTGCTGAGTTCTGTTCACGAGAGATCCAAGGACAGCAAGGGGCTGCTAACCCCCCAGGCGCCATCCCCAACACCTTCTACCTGCTCCATGGTTCCCAGAACCCCACCTGTGGACAGCACCCCGTTCCCCTCACCCCGTGGTTTCTGTCCTTAGAGACGCCGTCTGTCTCCTCAGTGAGCCCAGGACCTGTGCCCACCCACTCGATGGGCCCCCCATCTCAGTGAGCCCACGTCCTCTCAGCTCTGAGTCCACCCCCACCAGCCCCTCAGCTTTCTGACACGGGGGGTGGCCAGTATCCTTCCACTGACCCGAGCCCCGCTGTGTAGGGGGGAATCAGGTGGGCAGCCAGTCCAGGGATTGGGTATATGGCTGTCTGTGTTTACCTGGGGGAGGACAGGCCCCCGCTCACGGAAGGGGAGGAGGGAGGGGTGGGTGAGGCTTCCTTGGCGGCGGGAGACATGGACGGCGGGGTGGACGAAAGCACACTGGAGCCAGAGGGGGCCGCGTCATCTGAGTCTCCTTGGGGAAGGAGCAGAGGAACAGCTTTGAGCTCCCTGCAATGGCCCCCGCGGGGCGTCTGCAGGCTGGGTTGGGGCACGAAGCCCCAGGGGCTGGGGAGGGTGTGGGGGTGGTGTGCTGGGTGGAGCTCCCAAGCCCCCTGCACTCTGGCCAGGCAGGGGCATTGAGGTGAGTGGAGGCTGTGGAGGGCGGGGGGTGGGGAGGGGAGGGGAAGGGAGGGGAGGGGAAGGGAAGGGAGGGGAAGGGAGGGGAGGGGAGGGGTCCCCCCGGAGGGGTCCCATCCCCCTCCCCAGGACAAACCTCTGCCCCAGAGCCCTGTAGAGGACGGTGCTGTGACGGTAGGCTTACCTGATGTGCCAGAGGATGGCTCCACGATTCCGACCTTCACCACCTGGAAAGCAACAGGCACCAGCTGGCACTGGCTGGCAGAGGCCTGGGCGTCCCGGGGTTCCAGGCACCCCCACAGCAGCTACTGGGGAGGGGCAAGTCACAGCCCCTCCTGTCCATGGGCGGGGCTGACCTCAGGGTGGCCACTGCTCAGTGGTTGGCATGACATGGGGGCAGTAGTAAGGAACCCCCCTCACAAGGGCATGCCTGGGAGACTCTGTGAGGGGCCGCATGCTGCGCGGCAGCCCTGCCCTTCTGGGGTCCGCAGCTGCCAGCGGCCCCTAGGCTGGGCTCAAGCTGTATCGAGTGCCCAGGACCGGTGAAGCCTCTTGTGGGAAGGCTGCCCAAGCCTACAGCTGAGACCCTGCAGCCCACACTCCAGCCAGCCCTCAGCCAACCTGGGACCTAGTTTGACAGCCCTGCCCAGCTCTGGGACAGGGGCCGCAGGCCTGTGCCAGGTGCTCCAACATGCCTGTGTGGACCAGGCAGGGCCACGTGAGGTTGAAATGAATCACAGTGACAAGTCACAGCTCGGCCACACGGTGGCATTCCAGCTGAGGAGTTGTGGCTGCCACTGTCCACAGTGCGGCCTCCCGTCACCACAGAAGGTTCCACGGGATAGGCCGCTCTGGACTGACTTCCCCCAGGAAAGCCTGGATGCCTGGCCGGGGTACCAGGCCCACTGGCCAGGCTGCCCATGGCTCTCAGGCGGCGCTTCAGCTGGAGGCCACGTGGTGGACAACAGGCTGCGAAAACTCGGGCAGCCCCAGAGCCCTGTCGAGAGAGGAGGACCTCCTGGCTGCCAGGCCACAGCCCACACCCGGCGGGACCTGTGCTGAGCTCTGCGGCCAGGCCGCCTGCCACAGGGCCAAGCTGGACCCACCGGACACAGGATAGTGCTGAGAAGAACCTGTACCTCACCCCCTGCTAGCACTGGGAAGATGACAGGGACCTTTAAGATGGGAAGCATTCAAAGGCAAGACTTCAGCTGAAACTGGTGCAGAAGGTTCTGGAATATATCAACTTAACACAAAATCAGACTGGAACCATCTGACCCGAGGGCAGGCAGAGGTGGCAGAGCTCAGGGAGGCTTTGGGCATGGCCACCACCCACCCCAGCGCTACTCACCCCTACGAAAGGAATGAACTTCTGAGAAGACTCCTCGTCGGGGCTGCAAGCAAGACAACAATCACCGCCGGCTTGGTTCCGGCCTCCCCACACCACCTGGGAAGGGGCGCAGGCTCCGGGCCAAGGCTGCAGGGTGGCTCCCAGTCGGGGACACAGTCGCGAGGAGCCTGCTTCCAACCCAGCGGGATCTCCTGGTGCACAGGGCGGCCAGCCCAGCCCAGCCCAACAGGACAGGCTTGCTGCCTACATCCCAGGGCCCCCAGGGAGCAGCCTTGGCCTCTAGTGACTGGAGGTGACCGACCTAAAGCCAGAGGCAGAGGTCTTCTCCTGGGTGGTCTGGGTGCCAGCAGTGCCCATCAGAGTTGAGGCTGTGGTGGAAACTGCTCCCTAGGCCTCTGGCCGTACGTACTCTCACACGAACGCCACCCCGGGGCGGCCCACAAAGGCTGAGGCCCTTGGCCATGCTGCTGCCCTGAGCCATGGGCAGGTGGAGGGCAGTGGGATCTGTCTGGACCTGGCTCCGTATAACCTCTGGCGGAGCCGCCACCCCACCTGTGCTGGGGCACAAGGGGCTCCCAGGAGTCAGGCTCCAGGCCCCATGGGTGGCTGGAAGGGCACCTCCCTCCTGGCCTTTGGGAAGTCACCCGCGGCCTCAGGAATGGCAATGTCTCCTTGCCCTGTGTCCATGGCTGGTGGCGTCCCTCTGGCCAAGATCTGGGTCTCCAGACCACTGTCCTGGCTCTAATCCCCCCGTCTACATTCCCCAAAGCTCAGAGCCTGATGTCAGAGAGTGATTCTCGGGCAGGGGAGCGGCCACGGTGTCCCTACCTGGCCCGAGGCATGCCACTGGGTACAGGGTTGGCCTCCCTCTCTGAGCACCAGCTTGCGGAGCCTCGCCCGCACCGCAGCTGCCCACCAAGTGTGCCCACGAGCTGGAGCAGTGGGCCAGGGCTCGGGGCAGCACAGGGCGCAGGAGGGGCTGCTCTGTGCCCCCACACCCATGTGAGTGGATGGCATCCACCCCGCTCTGGGCATCACCTGCACACGGGGACCCGCGTCCTCTACCCAGTGCCACTGCGTCACCTCCTCAGAACACCCAGTGTGAGCGTTGGGGTGAAAGCACCCGTGGGTTTGCCCCCGCCCACCCCCGCTCTCCAAGGGGAGTGCATTTGGAGGAGGAGACACCCCGTCCTCCCCTCTACACAGGAAAGCCACCTGAGGCGGGTGCCCAGGTCTGCTGCTGCATGCAAGGTGGCCCAGGCAGGAGGCCCAGGGGCTCCTGTCCCGGTGCCCAGCAGGCTCCAGCCTACAGGGCCACCCCCACCCCCAGCGAGCCCACCCCCACGACCCCCACCGAGAGCGGCACGCAAGGAGGCAGACGAAGGCCTGGAGGGGCCAAGACCCGGGAAACACCACAGCACAGAGCTGCTGCCGAGACTCAAAGCCAAGCTGCGGCCGGGGCCATGCACACGACACCCAGCCCTCCACACGAGCCCAGCGCGACAGGGGTGACACCGGCTGGCCACTGGGACCATCAACTCGAACCCCCGACCCAGAGGGGACCACATGTGTCCTTGGGGTGGCTGCACCCCTGCACTCACACAAGCTTCACCTTTGTGTCAGGGACCAGGACATCAGAGCCGAGTCGGGGTGGGGCACCGAGCACCCCCTCCCCCGGGAGCTGTGTGGGCTGCACAGGGCAGGTGTGCCTGACCACTGGCCAGAACAGGTGGTCACATAGCACCCTCTGGTGGGTGCTCCTGGGAGCTGTGACTGGCAAGGGGCCAAGAGGGCTGTGCCCACTGCCCCCTCTCCTGGGTCTCGCGGGTGGACGGAAGGGTGCAGTCTATCCCAGTAGGCAAAGGCTGACCTGCTGACTTCCAGGCCCTGGACTCGGGGACGGGGGTGGGACTGACATGCAGGCCTTCATGGGCTCATCCAGGTCATCTGGAGCCTCCACCCCACCCCTGGGCACTGGCGTCACCCCTGTAACGCGAGGCGGGGTGGCAGGCACAGGGGGAGAGCCAGGATCTCCCGAAGCCCTGGCTCGCTGCTCAGACCAGCCAGCTCGGGTGGGGGAAGACAGGAAGCCGGGCCCAGGCAGCAGGCCGTGCTGTGGGGTCCTCACGCCACGGCCAACGGGGAGCAGCTGCCATGCCAGGAATGGCTCAGGGGTCAGCAGGCCACCACAGCTGGTCTTTCTGAGCCCCCAGGCTTGTTTAGCAGGACAGTGTATGGGCTGCGTGCGACCCTGCTCCTGAAGGCCACTGGGGACCGACGACCCTGCCCTGGGGCTCTCCCGGGAGAGCACATCACCCCAGACCCTGGGGTGGACGGAGGGTGCCCGGAGAGGGGCCAGAGGGGCGTGTGAAAGGCCGCCCTGCACCTGGCTCTCAACAGAATGGCTTTCGGGGTAGGGAGCCCCCTACGAGTGAAGAGCCCTGCCCTGAAGTGGGAGTTCCCAACAGTCTGGCCACAAGACTCCGCCAGGAAAAGTCTGTTCGGGGGCACTGACCGCTGCGTCAGCTGGGCAAGGCCACATCCTCGCTCGCCGCAGCGTCCCCCGGGGGAGAGGCAGCATCATCCTGCCCTCCCAGGGCCATGAGCACCGCCAGCCAGTGCTGGGGGCAGGGCCCGCACGAGGCGAGCAGTGTCAGTGGGCAGTGGTCAGCAGCTCGAGCTGCGATTCCAGACACCTGCTTCTAAGTTGAGAAGCAGCGCCTGACGTGGCTTCAGCAACGTTTCTCACGAGGGGCAGGATGTGGCCACTTCTTAAGACAAATCTCTGGACTGAGACGGGGGGCCTGGGTGACCGCGGGTTGCAGCAGGGCGTGGTGGTGGCAGTGTCCGGCCTGCTCCTCGGGCCCCATGGGAATCGGGCAGACAGAAAAGGGAGTCTGGGCACCCGCCCTTCCAGACGCACCCCCACCTGCCGACACTGCTAAACAGCCCTAAAGACCAGCCGGGGACGGACGGGGAGCAGACCCCGAGACAGCGGTACCTGAGGGCAAAGTCAAAGTGAAAGTTCTTTCTCCTTTTCAGAGAGCCGCCAGGAAAGAAAACACACACGTTATTAAGCGCTCGGGCCCCGGGCTGGCCGGTGGAGGTTCCCAGGCAGGAGAGCGGCGGCTGAGCACTAGACAGGCCTCGGCCCCCCCACGGCAGGGGCGCTACGCTGTGTCTGACCGGCCACCAGGCCGCCCGTCCAGCTCTCCTCCCCCGAGGACCTGCCAGGTCCCAGGCCTGGCCCAGAAGGGGCTGCTCAGCCTCCAAAGTCCACACCACTGCACCAGGCCAGGCCCCCGGCACCTGCTGCTGACCACCGTCCTGCTTGGGGCAGGGTGAGAACTGGTCTCCCAGCGGGGGACACCCTGGCTGGAGGAGCGGGTGCCGGATTCAAGAGAGCCGGTCAATGCCGGGGGCTGGGCCCCGTGACAGCTGCCCTTTTAGCTTTGATTATGGGAAGTCGCAACACACACAAGAACAGGAGCACGGCCAGCCTGTCCTGCAGGGGCAGCGGAAGGTCCTGCTCTGCCAGTCCCGCTCCGGTCCGCCCCCCACCCCCCGCATCTGTCCCTGAGGGCCATCACTCAGAGCCCCTTTTGCGCCACCTGAGGTACCAGGGTGCCTGGGCCCGTGAAGTGGGGCTGGGGGCCCTGTCGCCTGCCCTCACTGCCCAGGCTGGGGCCCCCCAGGTACCTCTTCTGCTTGTAGGTGAGCATGGCCTCCGCGATGGGCAGCTGGTGGGCACAGTTGGCCCCCGCGATGTACTGTGTGACCCTCGAAACGATGTCCAGCGTGTCCTGCACTGCACGAGGCGGCCACGCGGGGTCGTGAGACATGGTACTGGCCCCACTCCACGTCCACGTCGTGGGGCCACCCAGCACCCAGGGCCCAGTGGCGGCCGCCACCCACACGAGGTCCCGGGTGAGGGCAGCAGGGCCTCGCCAAGTCCTGAGGAGCTTCCCCCAGGGTCCCGGGCCCTGCCTCTGCCAGCCCAGGCCCCAGTCACCAACCTGGGGGCTCATGGTGGCAGAGGGACATGTCCTAGCTGGGGCCCTGTCAGCTGACCCCCCCCCCCCAGGTGCTCAGTGTGGCCAGGGCCACAGGAAGTGGGGAGCATGGGAGTCTTGTCGTGGGAGATGACAGACCCTGCTCCTAACGGGTGGTGGTGGTATGGACGCCCGGCCTCACCGGCACTCTGGGCCTCCAGCTTGTTGAACAGGTCCCGCCAGGCCAGGTCCTGGAAGAAGTTGTGGTAGCGGTGATCCACGGAGCCCAGGTATCTAGCCACTGGGTGGGAACCTGTGGGCAGGACAGCGTCAGGGCATGAGACCCACCCACAGCTCTGCACCCTCGTGGCTTCGCTGGGCCGCCCCGGGACTCAGCACGTCCCAGCGACTGACACACTCCGGTGTCTGCAGAACGAATAGTGTCAACCAGAACAGAGGCGGGCGCGCCCTCCCGGGTTTGCTCAGGGGTTAGCGGCGCGCCCCACACTGCACTCGGACGAGGG
This sequence comes from Desmodus rotundus, assembly GCF_022682495.2. NCBI lineage: Eukaryota > Metazoa > Chordata > Mammalia > Chiroptera > Phyllostomidae > Desmodus > Desmodus rotundus. Next base: position 137,172,254 of record NC_071393.1, on the reverse strand, counting down.
ACGCTGGCTCTGGCCCCGTGTGGACCTGACAGCAGATGTGCGCTCACCCAGCGGGATGACCAGGAAGCGCATGTAGCCCAGCCAGTCCGGCGTCTTGTGGGACAGCTGCTCCACGAAGAGCCGCAGCACGGCGCTGAGGTAGTGCTGCGCCCCGGCCACCGCGATCTTCACGGGCGTCGGCGGCTGGGAGTTGCAGTTGCAGCTGGGCCGCAGGCAGAGAGGGACGGCGACTCAGGGGCGTTGCTCGCGAGCACCATCCCCACCATTCGTGAGCCCGCTGCAGCTGCTGTACCCCTGGCTCCCCGACGCCCCCCCCCCCCCCCCCCCCCCCCGTCCACATCTGCGCTGGGCACCACCCGCCAGGACCCGAGGGCCAGGCCAGGTGCAGGGCCGCTCCGGAGGACTCACTATCTCTGAATCCGCGAGACGATGGTGCTGAAGGCCGCCTGGACGTCGGCCGCGGAGCAGGTGCACACCACGGGCAGCGTGTGCCGTTGCAGGACGTCCGACAGGAACTGGGGATGAGCATGGAGGTGGGTCTCAGGCCACCCCCAGCCCCACACCCCCCAGGGAGGATGCCGGCCCCCACCTGCCCCTGCCAGTCAGAGGTGTTGACAAGGATGATGTTCTCCGGCAACTGGTCATCGGAGACCAGGATGTGGTTGAGCTGGTCATACACGGTCTTCCTGGGGATCTGGGGACACAGGCCTGTCCTCACCAGGCAGGAGGGCACTGTGCCCCCTCCCCGTGACCCCACCAGCACCCAACGATGGCAGCACTTGGCTCTGGGCAGATGCCACGGGGCCAAAGGCAACACGGGGCCAGGCAGGCACAGGAGCAGCACAGACGATGGGAGGCCGAGCTCCCGGGTGGCCCGCCCTCAGGCCACCACAGGGGCACCCGCCCACCTGCAGCTGGCTCCGCGTGTCCGGGCAACGCTCATTGTCCAGGCTGTTGGCCCGCTCGTTCTGCGGCCTCGCTGGCTGCCGCTCCTTCAGTGATGTGCTCCGGCCCCGGCGGCCAGCCTGCTTCCCCTCGGACCTGTGGGGACCAGCACAGGCTGGCCCATGTGCTCATGGCCCAGCTCTCCGGGAGCCTCGCCACGGGCTCAGCAGGACCCAGTGCTCCTGCACTGGCCCCTCCAATAGTAGACAGAGGCTTGCACAGGCACCAGCTGCAGGGGCCCCGGCCAACCGGGCCCTCGGGATCGGCAGCCCCGGCAGCCCCGGCAGCCCCGCCACACCTGCCAGCAGCTAGTGACAAGTGGGGGTGCCGTGGCTGGTGTGCACCTCCGGTGCCCCCGGAGTTCAGCGTGCTGCTCAAGTGATTCCATCGGCAGCCAGGCCTGGCTGTGGCAGGTGCCTGAGCCCCATAGAAGGGTCCCCCCAACACTGTGCCGCCCAAACGACAGCCTCCCCGGGGCGGCCTGGCACCTGGTAGAGGGGATGACGAGAGACTCGGTCTTGGTGATGCGCCCACTGGGTGGCAGCTTCTCGGTGAACACGTCCAGGGTGGAGGTCTCTGCCTCGGGGCTGTCCTCGGGCTGTGCTGGCGGCTCTGTGGGGGCTGGAGTGCTCTGCCGGGAGGGGGAGGCTGTTGGGGACATGCTCGTGACGTGGGAGGGCCCTCTGGGTTGTGGGGAGGGTTCAGGTCTCCTTCAGGCTGGTGGCTCCCTGCATGTGGGTACAGCCGCCGGGAGCCACGCAGACCTGACCTCCCACCCCTGGGCTCCTGCTCAGGGCACCCCGGGAGGCCAGCAGCAAAGCCCCTCAAACCTGCCCCGTGGCCCAGGAACCCCCTCCTTGAGAGCCCAAGGGCAGCAGTAACCAATCCGTGTCCTTGGGCCTGTGCCCCACAGCAAAGCAGGGCACACCTGCTGTCCACCAGGTGAACGGCATGGGGGACCCTCCAGGTGGCTCTGCACACAGGTCCTGACGGTGTGAGCGGAGGGCCTGTGTGTCCAGCCCCCGCCTCCCGGTCAGACTCCCGAGGACAGCACGTTAAACGGTTCTGGGCATGAACAGAGAGTGCGAGCAGCCTGCACTGCTTACTTGGGCCACCGAGTCGGGGACGCTGTCACTTGGTGGCCTGCCGCCCAGGGCCCGAGTCTTCTCTGGCACGTCAGCCTGTGTGAAGGGGACGGGATCAGGCTGTATGCCAGGCTCCACACTGGGCAGGGGTTGGGTCAGAGGTGGCCCAGGAGACCAGCCGGGGGTTTCGTGGACGTGGGCTCAGGAAGGCCCCATAGCACTCAGGAGCCGCAGGGCGGAACCAGGGGCACGTCAGCCTTGAGTCTGTCCACCAGCACCGTGTACGTGACCCCTGAGGGACTGTGGCGGGGAGTCTGGGCGGCCCTCTCTTTGCCCAGCTGCCCCGGGGGAAAGCAGGGCGGCCTAGGCCCAGCTCACCGGACTTGGAGGCTCCTTCCGGCTCCGGGCACTGTGGATGCTCCCGATCTCCGTCTGTGAGCTGGAGTGCGACAGGCCTTCGAAGTACGGCCTGGGCGTGGGGGCGGGAGGGGTCACTGTCCACGCCCGCCCCGCCACTGAAGGCAAAGCCTCCGGTCCTGGCGGGGCTCTCAGGGCACAGCAGCGTAATCAGAGGGCCCTCCGCTCTCAACAACGGTGGTGTGAGGGAGGGCATGGGCGGCCCGCAGCTGCCTGGCTCCTCCACTGCTTGGTACCAGCCTGTGCCCCAGAAAGCCTGCGGCACAGGTGGCAGCCACACCCCACAACCCCGCCAGCAGGGAGAGACTGGGGAGGCGGGGAGGGGATGTACAGGTTCAAAGGGACTTAGAAAACAATTCAGGTTAAAATCATGGTTGGAACTTTTAGCGTCTGGTGACAAAGCCATGTGGGGACGTGGAACCGTGAGGGTGATGCCACTGCGTGTAGCAGGCAGGTCGGTGCCCTGAGGGGGCCACACCTCACACCACTCCTGTGCTGCTGCTCTCCTCTTGGTCTCCTCCTGCGACGGGGCCCCACCTGGGCCAGTCAGCACCACGCGAGCAGCCGCTCCCCAGCCCACATCCCACCCGACCCCCAGCCCACACAGCCTCTTGCGGGCAAGACCCCCAGAGGTCCCAAGAGCTTTGCAGAGTGCGGCCTGGCCCCTGCCATCTGCCCTTCTCCTGGGACTGCTGTAAGGGTGCCCACAACCCCGCACCCCCATCCCACCCCCCCACCGAGTGCTGGCTTCCCAACACCTGTGTCCCGTGGCCACTGCACACCTGAGCTTGGGCTTGGGGGTGCTGAGGACGCTGTCGTCATCCTCCATGTCGGGGCCGCTGTCGCTGGGGTTCTCCACGTCCAGCGTGTCGTACAGGAGGTCCAGGTCCTCCTCCACCTCGGGGACATGCTCCGCGGGGTCCTGCTCCGAGTCCAGGACCTGTGGCAAGGGCAGACACATGAGGGCCGCTCCGTGTCCGGGCGGGGGCATCTGCAGGGCAGGAGGGACGAGGGCACAGAAGCCCACGCAACCCCCAGCAGCTCCACCAGCCCAACCGTCCCCAGTGTCGGGGAGATCCCCTGGACACCCCGCAGAGGGAGGCACGTCTCAGCACGTGGACGCCCCGTCCACGGTGTGAGGCCGGGATGGGTATGTGGCTGTGGAGCCGCCACCATGGGTGGGATGCAGAAGGCTCCCCGAGGGGGCCCCTGCCCCTCCCAGCGCCCTGCACCCCCGTCCCTGTGCGCGTGGCCTTTCCTAGGAGGCCACACAAGTGGAGACACACAGCACACAGCCTGGCACTGTGTCCTGCCAACAATGGGCTCCCTTCCGCCGCTGGGTCGCGTGCCATGGAACCAAGGACCTGCGTTCAGCCATCCAAGTGGATGGGCCCAGCTGCTGCCCGTGCACCTGTTCCCGCCCACGCGGGCAGCGCCCAGCAGCACACTGAACTTCCTGAGGCACCACTAGGCAGCATCCTGGGTGCCACACCACCCATGTCCCCATTGTCCCTGCTCCGCATCACTGTGTGGCCACCTGGTGACACTGTGGTCCTGGCCTGCATTCCCCCCATGACCAGGGACACCAAGCTCTGTTCACGGGCCTACTGGCTACTCGGGGATCTTTGGAGAAAACATCTCGTCAGGTCCTTGCTGAGCTCTCTGAGCTGTCCATGTCCTCCATGTCCAGCCGCAGACGCGGGACTTGCAAAAACGTTCTCATGTTACGAATGGTTTCATTTTCTTGACGGCGTTTGCAGCAGTTTTAAACTTGGACGTGGTCCCGCTGACCCCCTTTGCAATCACTGCCTGGGCTGTATGTTCTCCAGAGTTTCACAGTCCTGGCTCCCATGCGCAGGCCTTCGCTCCTTTTTGTGCAGGTGTGGGGCAGGGGCCAGCTTCACTCTTTCGCACGTCGACATCTAGTCGTTCCATCAGCATTTGCTGAAAAAGCTGTTTTCCCCACTGAAAGGCCCTAGCATCCTGTGGACACCAACCGCCCCGAACTGGGCTTATTTCCGGGCTGTGAGCGCTGCCCCATGGCCGCAGCCTTGAGGTCTGGCGTGAGGTCAGAGAGCTCCAGTCCTCCTCCACTGTTCTCCTGCAGGCCGCTGGGCCCATTCTGGGCCCCTTGCATTCTGACGGATGCGTTAGGAGAGCAGCTGATTCCGGTGAGCGGCACCTGGCCGTGACAGGAGCGGTGTGGGGCGGGGCTCAGCGTGCTGAGAGCTGTCCTGACGGGCACAACTGCCACACCTGGACACCAGGAGCTCGAGGCTCAAGCCCCACTTCTCTGGGCAGTTTCTAAACTTGGGACTAATTTTCCTCTGACCATGTTTTTTAAAGAAGGTATTTTTCTTCTGGTTATAAAAGTTATGCAGCCCTGGCTGGTGTACCTCAGTGGGTTGAGTGTCAGCCTGTGAACCAAAGGGTTGCCGGTTTGATTCCCAGTCGGGGCACATGCCTGGGTTGTGGGCCAGGTCTCCAGTACGGGGCGCACGAGAGGCAGCCACACATTGATGTTTCTCTCCCTGTGTTTCTCCCTCCCTTCCCCTCTCTAAAAGTAAGTAAAATCTTTAGAGAAAAAAAAAACAACAGTTATGCAAACTTACCAATTTGGAGACTAAAGAAAAGCCAAAAGAAAAAAAATGTTAAAAAACTCCTGATATGTCAAAAAAAAACCCCCTCCTGATATGTCAACAGTGGGGAGGCTGTGTGGGGGGGGCTGGCAGAATCTGTACTTTCTGCCTGATTTTGTGGTGAACCTAAGACTGCTCCAAGGTCAGCACACAAGAACACACAGACTGGTGGCCACGGCCCCCGAGAGGACAGACCCATGGCCTCCCCGGGTGTGGCCATCTCGTGGGGGCTCAGGACGCACAGCAGGCGCTCTCGGTGGCTTGGCTGGCCACAGCAGGGCCCTGGGGTGGGCCACTCCTGCAGACACAGCAATGGGGGCGCACAGGGGCGGGGCAGCAGAGGGGTGCGCGGCTAACTCACCTCGTCGGACACTTTGAACCTGCGCAGCAGCGCCACAACCTTCTGCTTGAAGTTCTGTTGCTGCAAGACGAAGGGACCGAGTCAGAGCCTGCAGGGCCGCTCCCCGAGGAGGATGAGGGAGGCCGCCTGGCCCCGAGTCTGGCTCAAGCCCGCTGCAGCGTTCACAGACTCACACGCGCTCTCACAAGCTGAACAACAGGCACTTCCTCAAGCACCCAAACCACGGTTGCGGTCAGACGCAGAAACGGACCCAGGGAGGGGAACCAGCTCCACAGTGCGTCCAGCGTGTGGAGTACAGGCGCCTGCCCGCCTGCCCAGGTCGCTAGCACCTCCCGGAGGCATTGCCTCCCTGGCTAGACTCTAGGTGAGGGCTCAGCTCTGGCCCCTCCCAGCTACCCTCTCGGGGTAGGGGCAGTGGACCCTACCAAAGGATGCGTATACCCGCCCTGCTCCCCATTCACAGCTGTGGGGGCAGCTATGACCAGCACATGGGACCAGCCCTGGCCTCCCACTATGCTGTCGGGCTGGGGGCTGGGGCACCCAGTGGGGGGGGTTCCTCTGTGACCCCGTGGGGGACCATCTGTGACAGGTTGAGGCCCCTGCCTGGGACTTTCCCCTGGAGAAGCCTGACAGTCCTGCCAGCCCCCCAGGCCACCCACTGTGCCAGGTGGGCTAGGCACTGAACTGAAACCGAGGACTGGGGGCCAGCCCACTCAGGGCACATCTGGGCACCAGTAGGGTGGGGACAGGAGGCCCCATGGACCACCGCCTGGCAGGGGAGCTCTGGCTAAGGGCTAAGTGCCATGCCAGCCCCTCTTAAGCCAAGGTCAGGGCCTGGCATCTCCCCACCCTCACACCACCTCTGGGGGAGGAGACTGCACCTCAGAAGAGGCCAATAACATGTGCCCATGGGACTGGGGTGGCCACTTCACTCCCAGACCGTCCCAAGGCTCACCCGCCCCACCCTGCCGTTCCCCAAGGTTAGTGAAACCAGACTCCACGGACCCTGGTCATGGACGTCGCTCTTACTATCGATCGCCGCTGCTTCTTGGGTTTCCCTACATCAAAGTCGTCCTCATCCAGGTCCTGCGGAGACACGGCACCTGGGGCCAGGGCCGCCCTGGGGGGCCCAGGGGCCCCGCCCTCCCGGGGCTGATGGAGGGAGCCCTCTCTCTCATGCCCCCGTGTGCCTGCCTACACACTTAGGTCCAGACATACCCCCCCGCCCAGTGCCCCCCACGGTGGCAGCTCCGGAGAGTCCTGGGCTGTCTGCTGGGGTCCTGCCACACGCGGCCGGCTACCTGCCCGTGCGCAGCATCATCGCTGGCCTCCTGCTCGGAGGAGAAGCTCTCGTACTCCTCCTCGGAGTAGTTGTCTGTGGAACGAGCACACGGAAGGGTCAGCACCTCGAGGTTCTATCCGGTGTCCTAGCAATGAGGCCACGGCCCACCGACAGCTCCCCCTTGCTACCAGGAGCTGGAGGAGACAGCCTGGCAGCCTGGGCAGAGGTGTGAGGTGCTGGGTTTCTCCACCCCCAAGAGCCCTCCTCCATCCCCAGGCACCCCCACACCCCGCCTGCCAGAGCACAGTTCAGCCTGGGATTTGCACTGGACTGGGGCCTGTCTGCCTGTCACCCCAAAGGACACGGCAAGCCCAACTGTGACAGTGGTGACACGCCATGCTAGGACCTGCGCCCAGACCCAGAAGGCACTGTGATCAACCCCGTGACCTCTCCTCACGGGTGACGTCACAGCCTTTGGAGGAAGGCTGGGCTGCCCCGCAGCCAGGCCAAGGCAGCCAAAGACCACTCACCCTCCCCGACATCTCCAACCCCAAGGAAGGTGGCCAGGAGGTGGCAGAGAAGCAGGGACATGGGCGCCACCCACGGGGGCGCTCACCTGCGGACTTGGCCTTGGGGCCAGCCTGCATGGCGCTGTCCTCGTGGTCAATGGGCTGGCTGGACAGGGAGAAGATCCAGATCTCGGCCACCTTAGCGGAGGCCTCCTTGATGCTGCTGCAGAGGCTCAGCACCTGGCCACCCTCGGGGGGACGCTGCATCACCTGGGGGCGGGCACCATGCCAAGAAGGACCATGGAGCAGGGGCCCCATGGGCAAGAGGACGAGCGTGGACACGGGGGCCACATGGGGTGGCCAAGCACCAAGTGCAGCCACAAAGGACAGCAGCTGGTTAGAGAGGAGGGTCCGCAGCCCAACTGCTCAGGGGCCATGACGGAAGCAAGCGGTGTGCAGACAGCCACTCCCAGACAAGACCACGGGCCCACACACGTGTGGCTCACGGGCCAGCCATCCCCCCGTGCCCTGCCCCGCGCCACTCGACACTGGTGTGCTTTTGCCTCTGCTGCGCGTCCCCGAGGGCCCGACACCCCGAACACAGCCCCTCTTCTCCCGTGCATGTGGCCCCGCACCGACGGCCCGGGGCACTGGCTCCCCCATGGCAGGTGGTGTTGGACAGCTGGTCCCCTTGCTTCCTCACCAGGAAACCCCTCACACTTCCGTCACTTGACCCACTGAGCACGTGGCCGCCCGCCATACAGCTGTCCTGCTGGACAAGCCGGCATCCGGGTGGCGGGACACAGGCGTCGAAGGAGAAACCAGCGGGGGAAGCACGTGCGCGGCACTTCCTGGGAGGGCACAGGTCACACCCACGCCAGGGCAAAAGCTTTCCTGAGCCAAGGGGGCCATCCTAGCAGAGCCCTGGTGTGGGAGCGCAGGCCGCCCGGCGCCTCACCTCGGCCATGTGGATGGAGCCTGCGGCCAGCGTCTTGTAGCCCAGGATGGTCCGGTTCTTGTAGCGCTTCCTCCGCTGCAGCATGATCTGCAGCTTGTTGCCCTCCCTCTTCAGGAAGTGGGGGTACTGTGTGGGGAGGGGCCACGCTGCAGTCCACCCAAGCCGACCCGAGAGGGCTCGCGAGCACACCCCAGGTCAGGGGTCCACTCGGGGTCACCACCGGCCCAGGCAACACTAACAGCCAATGTAAGGGCGTTGGGCCGTGACCACCGGCAGGTCCTCCCCACCAGGCCCTAACCAACCAGAGCACACAGTCAGGGGCCTGCAGCAGCGGGGAGGGTGGTGGTGGCAAACTGGGAGGGCCCACCTGCAGGGAGAAGGTCAGTGCCAAGTCGGTCTCCACTTGTCCACTGGGGGGCAGCACAATCTCGTGGGACCGCAGGATGCGCTTGGAGCCCTGGGAGAGAAGACAGGGTCTCATCATGCAAGGGGAGCGCCTCCCAGGGACACCAGCTAGATCGTCCCTCCGTTCTAACTCAGGACGAGGAGCCAGGCTGGGGGCGGGGGGCTCCTGAGGGCCGCAGGGGAGGTCTGTCAAGAACCTTACAGACGTCCACATCCTTTGACCCTGAGTCCCCTGCTGACGTGCCCCAGAACAGGGAGTAGCCCAGGGGCGCACAGACCCACAGCAACTGCACAGAGACGCAGAGGCTGCATGGGCCAGGAGGGGTCCCGGGTCCGGGCCTTGCTGCAAACACAGGGAGGGGACAGGTGACCGCCCTGTGGAGGTCATCAACTCAGACGCTGCAGCGGCGGCATCACCGCACAGGGACACCAGCAGGCGAGTAGCAGCAGCCGGGACACCCGCGGCTGCAGAGGAAGACGATGTGTGTGTGTGAGCCGCCTATTCAGTGGGAAAGGCCACTGCTAAGCGCCTGTGAAGGTGCAACAGGAATCACTCGTAGAAGCACATAGGCCCCGACCTCCGACCTTCCCCCAGGGCACACCCCACAGGCACGAAGGTGCTTGTGCCAACACAGCCTGCAGGCCAGGCCCTGCGTGGGGCGGGGGGCCCGTGGGTGCCAGGCACTCACGGGTCAGCTGTGCAGGCAGGGAGGCTCCCAGGGCCCTAGGACCCTGGTGCCACAGGCTGAGTCTCAGGAGTGATCTGGAAGGTCTTGCCTGGACCATGGAGATGGGCAGCTGGAGGGAGTGGAGGAGTGAAGCCAGAGTGTAGGCGGGTCAGTGGTGTCAGAGGTCAACAGCACCAGCTTCAGAGGCCAGGATGGGTCAACCCCACCTCATCCTGAAGACCCGGTGAGACCCACACCCCTTCCCAGCTGGAAGGCCTGGGTCCCTGGGGCACTTCTCGTCAGGCACACAGCCTCCCAGGGCTGGCTTTGATGCTGAGCACTTACAACAGCATTTTCGGGGAGGAAACAATTTCTTCAGACCTTCACTTAAGAGTGACACTGTGGACGGTGGCAATGGACGGTTAAGTGAGTCAGGCCTCAGGCCTCCTCGTGAGGCTGCAGGGCCGGGGCAGCCCTGGGGTTCCGTGCGGCAGCCCAGGCAGACACGCCCGCTGCAAGAGGGGCGCCAGCAGCAGAAATCTGGGGGGGGGGCAGGGCCTCCGCCTGTGGGGATGCTCAGGGGTCTCAGCAGCACAGGTGCCGGCTCCCGCTGGGGCTCAGCAGCAGGGCCACAGCAGGACACCCGCCCCCAGGAGCCTGTGAGCCAGAGCTGGGGAGAGCAGCAGCCTGCACTCATCCCACACCTGCAGGCGACGCTGGGGCTGGGGCCGCCGCCCATCAGGAAGAGGATCTGGAACCCAGTGGCCCCCAAAAAGGCCATGGCAGGCTGCACAGCCAGCGGGCTCCTGGAACCCCACCCCTCGTTCACACCCCACAGGCCGCGGGGCTGGGACGGCGGGCACAGGGTGTGGGTGCAGGGGGCCCACCCCCATTTCTGCTCCATGGACACACTCGGCCCAGCCTCCTGTGTGGCTGTGCCCTCACCTGGGCAGCAGGGCGTCCAGCGCGGCCTGGGCTGGTGGCCAAGGGAGACCCTCACCTGCATCTTCACAGCGATCACCACCGAGAGGAGCTCCTTCTCCAGCTCCTGGAAGACCACCAACTTCTTCAGGGTCAGGCTGCACAACCTGCAAGGACACCGGCCCCGCTCAGCAGTGGAACCACCACCCACAGCCCTTGGTGCCATGGCTGCCACGGTGGACTGGCCATCAAGGCTCCCAGGAGCCCTGGACCTGGCCCAGACCGGCTGGGGGCTGCCTTGGTGCCTGCCTGCATTGAGCACCCCTTAGCACCCCAGGCCATGGCCAGGTGCTCCTCTCCAGAGGGTCCTAGAGGCGGGTCTCCTCTCATAGAGGTGGCCGGGTGAGGGTCTGCAGGCAGGAGAGGGTGGGCAGACCAGAGACACCCCGAGGGACCAGGGTGCCGGCGCTCACAACCTCCCTAGCCCACGGGCCTGCCCACCCACTTCACCTCCAAGGAGGGACCGAGCAGCGCGATGGGCAAGAAGAGACCAGGCCCCAGGACGTGAAGGCCAGCACAGGGAAGAGAGTCGCTAACGCTGCAGTAACTGCACGCGGCGTTGGGGGCCCTGTGTGGAGGAAATGTGTGTGTAACCCCCACACAGGGCCCCTGAAACTCACACAGATGAGGCTGAATGTCAACTGTGATCGAAGAACGTTTTACTTTTTAAATAAGTACATAAAAATAAAATGGGCAGAAGCCCTGAACAGACATTGCACCAGAAGAGACGTGGATGGTGAACAGGCACAGGAGCCCACGTGCAGCATCAGGGACAGGCACGTCGGCCCTGGGAGGGAGACACCTCCCCGAACACAGGACCCTGGCAGGCGCGCAGCCAGAGCAGGCCTGCGGCTTTGCCCCTGTGTTGGTTTGCTGCCGTTGCTATGGTTTGGGCGCTGCTGAAGGAGGAGAACATGGGTGGGCAGAGCTGGTAACAGCCAGGGGCCCCCAGGGCGCTCCTGTCAGTGGACCACCAGGCACGGGACTCAGGTCAGAGCTATAGACGGGCCTGGGGCAGGGCGAGGTTTGCTGCACGGCACATGTGAAAAGTCACGTTTCAGGAATTAGAGAAGCCACAGACCTCACGGCACATCGACTGCCTGCCACCACAGGCCCTCCCTGGCGCCCACGTCCAGTGAGCCAGGTGGAACACACACCTCACGACACTGGTGGGGTGGGGCCTCGGGCCACGGCCTCTCACGCTTTTCGACCGGTGTCTACCAGTTTCCCTCTGTACAGCTTGTTTTGGGGGGGGCTTCCAGTGCGCTGTCCACAGTGTGTGGGTGGTCGTGGCCAGAGGCACAGTGGTCTCCCGTTGATGTGGCCTCGTCACAGGCACTCGGGCTCCGCCTCCCGTGACCATGCACACCCACAGCCGCCTGGGTTGGGTCTGCAATGCAGGCAGCCGAAGTGGGGGTTTGCCCTCTAACACTTGGTCCTCAAGGAAATCGTGAGCAAACACACCAACGCCCACAAACTGCGGCTTGTCACTGACTCGGGCGGCTACTCCGCACGACGCGCTGCGGCGCCAGCAGGCCTGTGCGCACGCCGGACCTGCACGCCCCTCGACAGGCGCAGCCTGGCACTTCCCTCCGGCCGCTGCCTGCCCACTCCGGCACCTCACCCCAGAGCAGCGGGTCTGGTTTGGTTTCTGAAACACACAACCGTGAGTCCAGAAAGCTCACAGAGTGACGGCACCATCCCCACGTTTCCACCACCAAGAATGAAAGGTGTTCTCCGCACCAACCTCTGCTCTTTCTGAAGACGACAGGCGGCCCAACGCACAGGAGCCGACAATGCTCTCTGGACCCGGCCTGCCCGCCCCAGGACCACCATCTGGAGCAGGGTCTCCCTGCTGCTGTCCCCGAACTCCCCGCCTCCCCTGGTAGCCCTGCGCCACTGGGTTTCCCAGTCAGAGGCTCGTTCTTGCCTGGAGGGAAGGTGGGCGAGGCCACCAAACAGCCCCTGCTGGTCCACCTCTGTCCCTAGCACCAGCACCGTTTATCCAGTCCCAGCGGGTGGCAGGTCTCCAGCCGGTTCCCTTTCCCCTGCTGCAAGGGCAGGACCCAGGCAGCCACATGGAGGCGCTGAGGACAGCATGGCCCCAGCCTCCCAGGACCACGGAGGCTGGCCCGGTTCCACGAGGCAGCACCCTCTCGTAGCTCCTGTAGCTGCATTTCTGGCCATGTTACAGGAACACGGCTGTGCCCTGGGCTGCTGCACGTGGTATGTCCTTGCTCCCTGTGCTCGAACTCGGCTGTGAGCTCCTCTGGTTCTCGAACCACATGCCTGACGCCACCCGCAGGCCTCTGCACAGGCGCTTTTCAGCAACACCTTGTTCCTTTCAGAGCCTTCAGGGCTGGCGACACCGGGCCACACACAAATGTGGCCCCCGTTCGCCCGCCTGTCTGTCTGCACTGTCTTCCACCGGACCCGAGGGCCCGGCAGGCTGTTCCAGCGATCGGTGCCGCAGTTGGCCCCCAAATCCATGGGGACACATTCCAAAACCCCGGTGGTGCTTGGGACCGTGAACCCTGTGTGTGCCACGATCTTTCCTGTGCGTGTGTACCTACGACAGGGCTTAATTTGTGAATTCGAGATTAACAGCAGGCCCTGACTGGTGTGGCTCAGTGGGTTGGGTGTCATCCTGCAAATCAAAGGGTTGCCGGTTCGATTCCCAGTCAGGGAACATGCCTGGGTTGTGAGCCAGGTCCCCAGTAGGGGGCGCATGAGAGACAAACACATGTTGATGTTTCTCTCCCTCTCTTCCCCTCTCCCTAAAAATAAATAAATGAATAAAACGTTTTAAAAAGTGAAAATAAACTCATGAAATGTTCACTTCTAGAAACTTCTATTTAATCTTTTGCACTGTGGGTAACTGGAGCAAACATGCTGCGTCTTCACGGGCTGCATGGCATCACCCACCCCGATGGGGCTGCCGGGTGGGCCCTGCGCCCCGGAACCCGCCCTGGGCCCTCCACACACTCTCAGGGCTATGGGGTCAGCGTGCACCAGCACCGGCCCCGCGGGTGGTGGCGGGTGTTGACCCCACACACCACTGTTGGTATCCGTGGCACTGTGACAAGCACCACAGATGGCGGCTCCCACTGTTAGGGCAGCTGAAGGTTCAGGAGGCTCAGCCAAGGTCGGGCCAGCAGGCTGGTCTCCTCGGGTCCGGAGCAGGACCTGCCCCAGCCTGCCCTGCCCTGCTGACTGCCAGCCTCCCCGCCTCCCCTCTGCAGGTGACTCTGGGTGTGTCCCTGTGTGCCCAGGGCTCAGCCCAAGGGAATGGGCCCACGCTGACGGTCTCCTTCATCCTGCCAGAAATATGGGGCACACCTGAACCGAGTCACCTCTTTAAGGCTCCGGCTGCAGTGCGGCATCCGTCTGGGGACGTGGATGTGGGGGGAGGCCATGCAGTCCCTCACACTCGCCCACAGGCAGGAGAAGAGCATCATCAGGCCTGGGGTCCAGTGCACGACTCACTGTGGTGTCCACTACAGGAGGCAGTCGGGGGGCCGCAGCCTCGGGCACTCCTGCGGGCCCCCTCCTCTCCACACCCTTCACCTGCTTCTGCTGGGTGAGCCTGATGGGACCATTGGCTCCTGCAGGGCACATGTCCCCTCCTGGCTGTGGGCCGCACAGACAGGTTTCGCACAAGGTCTGCACAATCCAACTGTCCTTTGTGGTGCGTGCTCCCAGAGCTACGACCTTTAGTGACGTGGTCCCCAGCCTCTCCCTTTGTATTTCACGTGTGGTGGCCGGTCGTCCCCAGAGCACTTCCTGCAGAGCCACCCGGGGCATAAGGCCGTCTCCAGGGGGCGCGGCCGCGCTGTGCTGCTGCAGCCCCAGGTCCCAGCCCCAGCAGGCCCTGCTGCCGGCACCTGTGCCCGTTCCACAGGTCTGACCAGTGTGGCTCCTGTGCAGACATGCCCGCTGGCGAAGGGAGCGCGCCCCAGCACACACACTGTCTTTCCGGCTGCCCGCGGACTCCGTGCACGCTTCAGGCCCAGCTGGCCCAGCTGTGTCCTGTGTGGAATTCACGGAACTGAGCTGCACCGAAGGAGAACAGAGTCTTAGGGCCATTGAGCCCCTGCCTCTCCGTCCTCGGGTGCTCAAGTCCGGAGTCAGTGGGCACAGGTTTCTCCTGGCGCAGGGCATCACCAGGCCGCAGCGTTTCCACACTTTCACGTCGGTGACCACAGGCGTCTCCCGGTGCGGACGTCATGCCATCGGCCTCCCAGCCGTGTGGGCTCCGACTCCACCACGCTCGCTCCCACACTGTCGTCCGTTTCAACAGTGCTGCCTCTGCAGGGGGCAATTCCCTTTCTCTCGACCCCCTGAGCTTCCGGGTCCTGTTGCGCCCCCCAGGACCTCGACGGGAACGTTCAGCTGTTGCCTTTGCTTTCCTGGGCGTTTCAGGGGCCGACGGGGCTGCAGCAGTGAGCCCCGCTGCACGTGAATGAACAAGCGGCCGGCGCGGCCCCGGGGGGCGCAGCCCCGGGAGCTTTTACATCCCTGAGAATGTGCGTGGGTTTCATCAATGCCGTTTCTGGACAAGCCGTGCTCTTCCTCTTCCGACGTGTGAAGGTGGAAGTCTGAACGAAGTCCTGACAGTGCGTCGGTCACCCACACCCCGGAGTCCCCGCTTCAGGGAGGATGTTCCCGTCTGTCCCTGCCCTCGGGTCCGTGCGCTCGCAGACTTGTAAAACGCGCGGGTCCACCCCTTCTAGCCCCTGGGACACTTCGTATGCGAGAGGGCTTATTTCCTGAAGATTTGGTGAAATTCACCAATAAAACCACCTGGTGCTCCTTGGAAAGAGTAGGTTTTAACGTAATTGGTCTCTTCCCATTTCCTATTTCACTAAAGTCAATTACTCAGTAGTTCACGTTTCCTACGAAATCATCCGACGCACCATCTGTCTGCGTTTGCTGCAATGTCCGCAGTGCTCCCTCTGGCTTCACCCTCCGGCTCTCCCCAGAGCACCCACCCCGCTCCCAGAGGCCTCTCTGGCTCGGTGCCTGGCTCTGCCCACATCCAGCTCGGCTTCTGTTTCACCACGTGCGGCCCTTGATCACCTCTGTGCCTCGGTTCTGATTCACTGTTTTAATGTGACTCGCCCTGGAAGCCCCCAGTCGCAGGGGCCTCAGTCTGGGCCCCTGGCAGCCCCAGGAGGGTGGCGCATGGGGCTGGGTGGGCACAGCTGCCTGGCGGGTCCCTGAGCCCAGGAGGGTGGGAGTCTAGGCAGGGCCGGGCTTGGGCTAACCCAGGGGTGTGGAGGCCATGCCCCACTCGGAGCAGGCACCCGGAGCCTGGCCAGGCCAGCAAAGGCCAGCGCTGGCCCACACCATGGGTTTTGGTTCGACCTTTCTTCCCCAGAGAGGGGCTGTGCTGGTGCAGCCTCATCTGGGGAGCAGTTTGGCAACAACTAACTGTCCTTTTCCATGGTGGTGAACTGCCTGACCCTTCACGTTAGGACCTGGCTGGTTTACGTGAGTGTGCGGCTGGGCAGCAAGAAGCACATTCACGTGGCCGTGTAGCCGTCCCCACCATCTCTAGAACCTTCTCACCTTCCCAGACCGGACCCCTGTCCTCTCCACTGCCTGCTGTCTGTTCCCACGGATCGGACCCCGCCCAGGGACATCGTGCGGGTGTGATCGCATCTGACTGCCCACGTCCGTCCAACCCACTCAGCACGACCTCCTCACAGCTCATCCCTGCTGTAGCAGGTGTCTGACGTCTGCCCCCGACTGCGCTCCGGGCCCGCAGGAGCGAGGGCACAAGTGTGCCTTCGGTCCTTCACTTGCTCACTCGCTCGCTCGGCTGGCTGACTCTGAGCAGACAGTCACAGTCCCTCCTCCAAGGATCGAAACGTGGACATCACCTCAAGCAAAGTCAGAGACAGCGCGTGGACACAGAACACAGCCGCAGGGCCGCAGGCGGACAAAGGGCCGATGTCCCGAGGACAAAGGCTCCTACAGAAGCACAGAGGACAAACGGCCCACAGACCTCAGAGCAGCGCAGAGAGGCGCCTTCCCCACTGTACACCAGCCCCCAGGCCCTGCGGCTGCAGGCAGGGCCCCTCCTGCCAAGCTGGAGCCACGACCATCGACCATCGCAGCAGTCCAGTGGGCCCCCTCCACCGACTCGGGTCGCCACTACTTCCGGCCACCAGTGGACAATGACTTGGGACATCAAGCCCCTAAGTCCTTGGGGAACGTCCCCTCTACCGCCCCAGTGAAAGTATGTCCCCTGGAGGCCCACACACCCATGGTGCAGCAGACGCCTCAAGCCTGTCACCCTGGGGCTCTACCTGCATCAACATCACAGAGTCCAAGCAGGACTCTGTCACACCTGCTCGTCTGCCCGGCCAGCGTCCTTGAACCTGGAACTGTCTGGCCCCATCCTTAGAACCTTTTTGCCGTGGTAAGTAGGCGCAACATAAAATTGACCCCTGGGGCCACTCGAGCGTCTACAACCCCGGGGCATCCAGTGAGCTCACACGTCACACAGCGTCACCTCTACTTCAGGATGTTTTGCTCATCGCCCCCAGCCCCACAGGCAGCCCCCACCTGTGCTGTCTCCCGCACCCCGCTCCCTCCCCCAGGAACAGGGCATCCAGACTCGCCCGTGCTGTGGTGTGAAGGGCCTGCTTCCCCTGCTCAGGGCCCAGTGCCCTCGTCTCTGGGCAGGGACGGCAGAGCCGGTGTTGGAGTGCTCCCCCCTCCCATGGGTGTGCAAGAACGAAGCTGCAGGGCCACCTGGTGACTCTGTGTAACCGACCGGGAGTGGCTGCCACGTCACATTCCCTCCAGTGATGCCCAGGTGGAGGCAGGCACAGCACTGAGCCCCAAGCAGGAGAGCGCTTTACGGGTTTCCGAAAAACGCACCAGTGCCCCAGCTGGCCCTGTGAGGAGGACGCTGACCCCCACCGACCGCCTCGGGGACATGAGCGCACTGGCCGTGTGTCCTGGGGAGGGAGACCTGGGGGCCTTTTGCTCCCAGGTCTGCCCGCTTGTGCTGGGGCGTGTCTGCCCTGCCGGGAGCTGGGGTCTATGAGGGCAGCTGGCCAGGCCGCCCCCCGCCCCTGCCTGCCTCCCAGAGAGGGCAGCCCAGGAAGTGGGCTGGGGTGGGACTCCTGGGCAGCCCATGGCCCATGGCCCATGGCTTGGGCTCCAGGGGGTTCCAGGGCCTGGGGTGCTTCCTTCAACAGCAGCCAGTCTGATCCTCACCCTCGCAGGCGGCTCTGAGGGAGGGGAGGGCTCCGGCTGGCCACATCCTGAGCGCTGGTCACCTTTCTCACTGGCCTGGGGCAGCTGCCAACCCTCTCTGTCCCAGCTCAGCTTTCTCGGAGTCTGAGCCTTATCTGGACATGGCTGTTCTCTGCTAATCGGGAGAGAAGGTCAGAGGCGCCCTCTCAGTGTCCCCGCCGGCCAGCCTGTGGGCCCAAGTGGCTCCTGCAGGGGGTGAGGGACGGTTGGGGGCTTCATCTCCATCTTGCAAGGCTGGGACCCCTTGGAAGGGGTCGGGGGCAGCCGCGTGGTTCTGCGCCGTCTTCTTGCTCCAGCAGAGGCTGTGCGAGGGGGCATGGAGTGCTCGCCAGAGGCCAGGCCCACCCAGGCCCCTGCAGAGGGCCTGGGATGGGGCTCCCAGGGCCAGGGCCTGTACCGACGACGCTGGAGACCACAGCAGCCTCCGTTCTGCCAGCCAGCACGGGGCTGTCCACCACGGGCTGTTGCCCACTCAGGTCCCTGCCTCCAGGACAACCCGCCCTCGGCCCACACCCTCTGCCTCAGTCACACTGAGCCCTCCCCCCAACTGGCACCCACCTCCCTCCCGGGTTGACCTGCGTAACCCTCCAATGCGCAGGGGGCCCCACACTGTCCCTGGCAGGCAGGGGCCCCTGCCCTGGGCTTTCCTGTGAGTGAGGAACCCCAGCCCCTACAGACAGCACAGGCCCCATGGGGAAGCTGGGTGCAGAGGACAGCAGCCGGCCATGGGGGGCAGGGACGCAGGCTGGGGAGCCCAAAAGCCCCCAGGTTGGGCCACGTGACCCTCCGGCACGGTTGGCACCTCCTGCAGAGCACCAGACCCACCAGCCTCACCCCACATCAGTCCCTGCCCAGCGCCCCGCCCTGGCTGCTCTGTACCTGACCGGCAGGACGCAGACCTGAAGAACGCCTGGCACCAGATGCCCCCCAGGACCTGGGACATCGGGGCCCCCGCCCTCCTGGGTTCCCTCCCCTTCCTTCGCTGGGCCTCCCTCACGTCTCTGTCACCCCGATCTGCCGAGAAACCGGGGATAGGGGCGATGAGGGGATGGCTGCGTCATTCTTACACCAGCAGACAGACGCCGTTCCTCCTGGCCGGCACCCCCACAGCACTGGCCCCGAACGGCAGGCAAACCCTGACCCCCACCTCATCCAGCTGCTCTACTCCCTACCTCTCCCAGGCAGCCACCCATCCTCCTGGCTTCTCCTACCCGTTCTCCTTGGCCACAGCCTGCCAGGCTCCAAGTGCCCAACCAGAGAAACTGCTGGGTGGTCCCAACATCGGGGCCCACGGTCACCACGTGCCTCAGTCCCAGCAGCTGGCCCTTCTAGAGTCCTGGACCTGGGCCCCTGAATGCTGGGCCTTCTCACCCTCTGACTGCGTGCAACACACAGCCCGGGGCCAAGGGCGGGCCTCTGTTCAGCCACACTGCTGCCCTCAGGCCACTCTAGACGGTGCCTGCCCTGCGAGGAACAGGGTCACGCTGAGGTGAGGTCAGCGGCCACTTCTCATCACACCCATGAGCACAGTGGTCACCTGCTGGGGCCCCTGCTTTTCCGCCCTGAAGCCAGGACTGTGGCCTGGGGTGGCCCGCCCTGTTGGGTGGCTGAGCAACTGGCTTGGGACCCTACTTCAGCCTGTCCCCCCGGGGACGTCGGTGTGGCTGGAGCCTCCTCTCCTGTGGCTGAGTGGCCATGCAGACACAGGGGCACACACCTTCCTCTGCTCACGTCCGGGGATTCGACAGCAGAGGCTCATGCCCTGCTGGGCAATGACCCATCCTGGACCCACAGGCTCACTTGGGATGAGGGGCGCACTGGGCCCCGCCAGTCACAGAGCGGCAGGTCTGGGGAAGATGCTGCAGGTGAGCGTCCAGCTGTGCCCCAAACCCGGAGCATCTGGACCTGGCCCAGCCCTTCTGTGCAGGCCCTAGGAGCCGCCTAGGCCTAAGGGGACATTTGCCCAGCACCTGCGGCCCCCAGAGGAGGCTCATGCTCCCTGATGTGCTGCGCTGCAGAGGCATAGCCCAGGGCCGAGCACCCCAGACTCCCCTAGAGCTGCTGGGAGCCCACATCACCCCCAAACGTGGGCCAGGCCAGTCCTTGGGCTGGTGCTGGCTGGCTGAGGCAGCAGGCACTGGAGGCAGAGAGCTGGCCGGCCCTGGTTCCCAGGCTCCCATCCATTCAGGGAAAGGGACAGCTGCCAGGGAGCAAGTTTCAAACGACAAAGTGAGTGCCCAGTTGGGCACAGGGCACAAGGGAGGCCTGCAGGGGGTCTGCATGGACTGTGAGGGGAGAGGCAACCCCAGGGTCCCTACAACCCACAAGCGTGCCTCCCACCCCCCAATCACCCCTGCTCTGAGCTGCCTCCTGAGCAAACCTAGCCCCCGGCAGCCTGGAGGAGGGGCCTGCAGGCCTGGGAGGAAATAGCTGCTCTGTGCCCCATCCAGTGCAAAGGTGACCGGCAGGTCCTGAAGGAGTTTAGGCGACTCCGGGTCCCAGTGACCTCTACGCGCCTGGCTTGGTCGATAACGTGCAGAGTAGGGCTGCAGGGGCCTCCCTCCCCGAGAAAGGCCAGTCCTTACTCTGTGCGCACAGCTCAGTGCCCCTGCAGTGCTGGGCACCCAGGCGGTGCTGGGGAACCCTCCCAGAGGGTCTGCTCACCCACCCTTCTCACCCCCAACCCAGTGGCTTCTGGGACACTCGCCCTGGTGGCTGCCGCTGCTCCCACAGGACGGTCTGTGCTGTGCCCACCCGCCTGACGCCGCCACTGAGAGCATCACTGGCACGGGGACGCATCCCCGAGTCTGTGAGGCAGCAGCTGGTGGTGGCAGCCGTCCCCCGTGGGCCTCTGCAGTGGTGGCACGGGATGGAATGCCGGCCAGTCGAGGGCCAAAGTGCTGAGTGGCCCCAAGGCCCCTTGGGGGCGGGGGCTGTGTTCTAGAGCCAGTAGTTCCTCGTCCTGGGAACTACTCTCCAGGAGGAGGTGGACAGAGTGGGCATCCTCTCAGTCAGGCCATGCCAGGCAGAGGGAGCAGAGGCCTCACAGCTGGAGGGGGCCTGCCCACACGCTCCTCTCCTGTGACAGAGAACAGCCTTCTCAGTCCTCCAGAGCAGGCAGTGGGCAACCCCAGCACAGCGTGCTCCCGACTTGGGTTCCCAGGGAGCATCCGGGCCTTTGACGGCCGGCCAGAGCCAGCAATACCCTGCAACCAGCAGGCTGGCCCCACCGTCCTCCCTGGCTTGAGCTGGGAGGTGGGGGCTGATGCAGAACACAGTTCCCAGCCCAGACCCCAGTGGCCATAGCCTCATGTCCCCTGCAGGGACATGCAGCAGGCACCTCCCTCCACTGGGTCACAGCCACCTCGCAGCAGGGCTTAGGTGAAGCAGCCAAAACACCCATCACCAGGGGTGCCAGGTACGGAAAGACACGCCTGCTTCCAGCATCTGGTCACCACCCACTCTGCTCCGGTTCACCAGGCCCCTACCCACCCTGCTGACTGTGCAGGGGACCCGCAGCCACGGCCTTGAACTCCACAGGTGGGAACCAGCAGGCCAGCAAGGAGGCACGGTGCTTGCACTGTGAGCGCTGCCTCCCCCGGGGTGGATGAGGGTCTGCGTTGGCCAGAGATGCTTAGAAACACAAAGTGCAATGACCAGAGACTCAGCCCGTCAGGACAGGGACACTCCCACCAGGGCAGGGGAGCCTGGCTCTAAGCTCTGCAGGCGCTGCTAGTAGGGTGGCCCTGCAGAGCCACGGAGCCACCCAGGCACACACCCGTGCCTGCCCCACCCCGCCCTGGGAGTCCACTGCTAGGACAGAGCGAGCCACTCCCCAAAGAGGAAGCCCACCTGGGAAGAGGAGATGCTCACAGCAGGAGTCCGTGGAGCCCACCTGCCCGCTCCCCCACGGTGGGGGTTAGGGTTAACAGCTGTGGCCAGGCAGCAGCAGACATCCTCCTGAGACATCCAGCCCACAGGCCTTGTACCCACAGCCAGCTTCCTCTGCCTCTCCTTCAGTGGAGCCCCAAACCCCCAGGCTGCAAACCCCACACCCGCCCATTCGCCCTCGCACACAGCCAACCCAACCACAGCGTGGGCACCGCTCTCCCACACAAAATAGATCAGTGACTTCCCCAAACTCGGTCGAGACCCACACCCTGCAGCAGGGCCTCACACGCTGGCCGGGCAACGGGACGGGGACAGCACAGGGGAGGGCGGGGAACTGGCCACTGCTACGGGACATGGAGGGCGTGGCCAGTGCGGCGCACCACCACGCGTGCTGCCGGGTTCTGGAAGTGGGGAGCGCAGAGCGGGGGCAGACGCACAGCTGAAGAAAGAGCGGCCAGGAACTCCCCAGCACTGATGCAAGTCAGCAGCACAACCCAGAGTCCACCACGCCGATGCAGGCGGGGAGAGGAAGCAGCACCCTGACCCAGCCGAGAGGGCCAGGGCCAGCTCTTGGGCTGCAGAGGAGAAAGGACAGAATTTTCCAATGAGTCTGACGCTTACTTTCAACAACCAAAACCGAGAGGAAAGTTGGGGAGGTGTGTCCTTGTGCAGAGGGGACATGCCCCCTGGGGCCACAGGGGGCATCGCACCCCAGGAGTGAGGCTGGGCGTCTCTGCACAGAAAGAGCAGCAGGCCCTAAAGGTGCATTGTCACACGCAGGGCAGAGAAATGTGACTCCAGCTCGGAGACGACAGAAGAAGGAAGAGGACGCAGCGAGTTCTGAGTTCACTCCAGTGTTAACGGTACAGAGCAGTAAAAGAAGGCAATTGAAACCCAAGGAAACAAAAGCTTATAAACGGGAAGGGACTGGTCACGTGACAAGCTCCAAGGTCCCCGTGCCTTCAGGAAGAGAGCGAAGGCAGAGTCAGCTTTCGCACACGACAGCCAGAACGGGAATCGGCATTTCCACTGCTGCCACTGGACAGAAACAGTGGGCGGCTACAAACTATCGGGAAACGGAATAAGGAAAAATCGATGCAAAACAAGGCAGAACGAGGGAAAACAACGGTGAAACCTGCAGACGGTAATGAACGTGGAAGTACCGCGGCAGATGGGGACCTGCTGCCGTCACAGTGACAGACGGACGACAGTGGACCGAGTGCTCGTCAGCCCGCGCCACACCAACTCCAGATTCACACCGAGGGACCGAAGACACGCCTGGACTTGGTCGTACACAGGATGGCGGGGAGGGCTGCGGAGGCTGACGCTCCGGTAGGGCACTCACGGAGCCGTGTGGCCGCCCCGTACACGTCCACACAGAAAGCGTCACCAGGTCCAGAGCCACGGACCCTCGAAGTCCACACCAGCAGGGTGGGAGTGTGCGTCTGATCCCATGCACCTGCGACAAGCTCGACTCCAGGCAGAGCTGGGAGAGGCGCAGGCGGGTCCGCCCTGGAGAGCCGCTCTGGACATGAAGGAAGGGGCGCGGAGCACGCTGAGCAGAGAGCCGCAAGCCAGGATGGCCAGCAAGGCCCCATCCTCATCAGCACAAGCGGGCCTCAAGCCCCCCACAGAGCAAGGCCCCAGCACTTTGAGGACTCGGTGTCACGCTGACCGCCATCTCCGACCACGACACAACTGAGTTAGAAACAAATGATGGAAAACTGAGAAGCAACGAATTCGACGATGGAAAATTAACTGGGAAAAATCCATACATTTCGATATTAAGAAACTTTGAAAAACCCTGTTATGTTGAAGAAGGAATGATGGAACAACCTTAAAATACTTTTAACTGAATGATTCTAAATATAAAGGCATGTAAAATGCAGCTCAGTCGTAACCTACCTTGCAGCTACAAATGCTTTTGTGCAAAGGAAGGAGGAACAACAACAAGCTGTGTGCGAAGCTAGAGCAGGACGGCGGCACGCCTTCTGGAGGCGTGCAAGGGCGTAGAGACAAGGACGAGTCTCATTCTAAGGAGCAGAGGAGACGCAGCGAGGCTGGTCAGACTGTCTCCCTGCAGGGAGAGTGGACGCAAGGAGTCAGAGGGGACAGCAGCCAGGCCCTGCAGGCAGTTAAGAAGTAAAAGAATAGAACGAACAGCTTTATGCCAATAAACTTAAAAACCTAGACAAAATGGACAAATTCCCGGAAAAATGTATTTCCAAAACTAACCCGAAGGGGCGAAGGACCTGTTCTTCATCCAAAGAAATTGAGTAAGGACGCAAACTTCCCACAAAGCAACTGCAGCTCATGTGGGTGATTTCTTCCACACACTCACAAAGCAAACAATGCCAACTTCACACAAGTGCCACCATGGCACAGGACAGGCGACGCCATCCTTGGCGTGTTCTACAAGGTGTCTCGGCGCCAAAGCCCGAGGCGAGCAGCAGAGGACGCGGTCAGAGACCCCCGACGCAGACGCAGTCGCAGACCGATGTGCACTGCCTCAGCCCACCGGCGAGTGCACATGGCCCCACCAGGCGTCTGAGGCCAGAAGGTTAGTTTACGGCTCGGCAATCCACTTACGTGTTTTCCACGTAATCAGCAATTAAAAGAAAAGCCCTGGCTGGTGTGGCTCAGTGGACTGAGCGCCGCAAACGGAAAGGTCGCCGGTTCCATTCCCAGTCAGGGCACAGGCCTGGGTTGCGGGCCAGGTTCCCAGTAGGGGGCGTGTGAGAGGCAGCCACACACTAATGTTTCTCCCCCATCTCCCTCCCACCTTCTCTCCAAAAACAAACAAATAAATAAATAATTTTTAAAAAGAAGTGAGTGGAACAGCAGATCAATGTTTCTCTCTCCTTTCCTTTCTCTCTCTTGAATAAAGAAATAATTGTTTTTAACTGTTTGATTATATTCAATATTCTCTCACAGTAAGTGCAGAATAAATCCCCATGGAGCAGCCATCACACAGCCATCAGAATCGCTGACGCTGACGCTGACAAGAGGATGGCATGGAAGGTAACACAGCTGGTGGCCGTGGAAGACGGTGCCACCCCTTCAGAAAACGGGCCGTTTCTTATGACGCTGACAGCCACCCACCTTTCCTATGGCCAGTTATTGCCGAAGAGAAGTGAGCAGACACCGTTCCACACTCTGCACCCATGTGGTCGCAGTGGCTTTGAACACAGGAGCCACCGCCCAGAACAACCCAGATGCCTACCACCAGGAGCAGCTTTACACAGACTGCGGCCTGCAGCGAAGAAAGGAGGATTCCCAGGCTGCCGTCTGGAGGGGCCAGGCCAGGCGCAGGAGCTGCCGCCGGCCTGCGAACCTGAAGCCAGCACGCAGCTGTCAAAATTTACACCTCCACCTGAAGATCCTTCTGTGCATGTAAACCAAATATCCACGACCCCTCAAATGGACCAAGGGGTGAACAAGGAGGTTGCAGAACATGCAGGGACAAGAGCATATGACAGATGTCCGACCTCAGACACTAACAACTTGTGAACCTCAACAGTGGGAAGTGCAAGGGTCTGAAGTGCCCCAGACCCTTCGGGAAGCCCGGACAGGAGGGGACAGGAGGCCCTCTTGGGATTCCAGCAGCAGTGGTGCCTGGCAGCAGGAGGCAGTGGAAAGCTCAGGGTCGACAGGGAGGAGCGCTGTGTCACCATGAGGAAATCCACAAAACAGAGCCTCCCTTCCACCCTGAGAGGGAAGAGCAGGAGAGAGATGAGGCCAATGATGCTGGGGAGCATCCCAGGCTGCACAAAACCAAGAACACGCCACATCCTGAGAGGGGGGTCACAGCACATTCAGGAGAAACAGGCTTGCTACCCAAAGATGCTGCTGAGACTCAAGTCCGGGAAAGGAGAAAGCAAACCAGCAGAAGGAAGAAAGAGGAATTTCACTGATGAGGAAGTACAAATGGCCTGCATTAGCAGAGATTAAAGTGAAAACCACAATACCATTTCACACCTACCAGACTGGCAAAAATTAGAAGTCAGGCAGTGTTGGCAAGCATGCCCGAGGGGGCCGGAGCTGGCACGGTGCTCTGGGAAGCTGCCTGGTAGTAACACTGGGCACACCCCCCAAGCCCCGCTGCCCGCACATGCTCACCTCAGGTCCTCCCGCCCACAGGAGACAGGGACCGAAGGCCGACAGCAGGATGATCTGGAAACAAGCCAAAGGACCAGGACAGGGGAGAGATGTGCGCCACTACGGGACGGGGCCACCGCACAGCGGTGGCCGACATCAGCACGGACACGACTTGGATACTTGAGATCGGGCAAAACCCGGAACAGAGAAAACAGGACCCCTCACAGCAGTCCCCGCAGAGCACCACCAGCCGGGCAAGGACAAACGCTCCAGAGAAAGAGAGGGCTGAACCACCTCCCAGGCAGGGAGGGGCCTTGGCGGGCCCAAGGTGCGAACGGCAGCTCCCAGACAGCCAGTGCTGTCCAGCCCAGGTCCTCACCTCCTGCCCCACACAGTCCCTGCACAAACACCAGGTGGGCTTCCTGAAGGGCCCACAGGGGGCCGACCCCTCCCGCACACCCCTCCCCCCGCAACTACCACGCTGTGGACTTCTTTGGAGCCCGGGAGTTGCTGGAGAGGCTCGGCACAGGCAGGCTGCACACCGAACGTGTCTGCGTGCACGTGGCCAGGAGGGGCAAGCGTGGACGAGGGGACCTCTGATGGAGTGCAGCCGCGTGAAAGGTCCAGGGGGTGCTGGTGACAGCGCAGAGGGGACAGGAGAAGCCTGGGGGAAGAGGGTCCAAGATGACCCCTGGCTGTGGGACCCGGCGCTGGGGCAACTGCCAAGACAGGAAAGAGAGGAGGCCAGGCCGGGGAAGAAGGTCCTGAGCGCGGCTTTGAGGCCCACTCTGTGCACTCGGCACAGCCTCGGCCCTGCGCTCCTGAATCCTCCACACCTCACTCAGTGCCACCTGTTGAAGGAGCCGAGGCAGAGTACATGGCCCCCTCCCAGCACACCAGCCACTTCAGTGCTGGAGGGCACTCCTGAGGTCCCTGCCAGCAGGTCTCCCCAGGGAGAGCTCTTCCCTGCGGCCCCTGGGGCCGGCTGCCCACCCCAGGACCAGGCCCTGGTGTGAGGGTCTCTCCCCCTCAGCCTGGCGCTTCCACAGCAGGGACCTCAGAGTGGGAAGAAGCCAGCAGGAGGAACAGGGAAGTCAGGAGTGCGAGTGCAGTGGGGCTGGTGGGCCTGTGGAGAAGCCTCGACCAGCTATTACCACGGGCACGGGGCTTCCCCAAGTGGGAGGTGAGTGTCTTTTGCCATGGCAAAATTGACAGCATGATGCAGAGTAGTGCCAACAAGCAAGTATCTCTAAATTTGCAGGGCAAATGGGGAAAGGCCCTGAGACCAGCAGGCACAGCGGGAAGCCCCAGCCCCCCAGGGCTACGGTGAAGGATGTGCTGGGTGAGGAACAGTCGTGGTCCCAGGTCTGTTTGTCCTCTGGACAGTGTGCCCTGAGGGTCAATCCCAGGCCACTCAGACTTCAGTGTGGCTGGATGCAAAAGAAACTCTGTGATGCCCGGTGGAGAGAGGAGGCACCCTAGGTGCACTCCACCAGCACCACATCAATAGGCGGACGCTAGGACGCCGTCTGGGACCTAACCAGGTGAGAGCCCGGGAGACCGGGACCTGGAGCACCCTCCGGCTCAGGGATTCCTCGCAGGGAACGCTTGTGCGTGCCCAAGGAGGGACACAAACGCCGCGGCCCCAGGCGCGAGGTCCCGGGTGGAATCCCAGGAGGCCGGTCCCGGGTAGAGGTCCCGGATAGCCGGTCTCTGTGGATGGCCTCGGGGGGGATCCCAGCTGGGGAACCCAGAGCGAGGTCCCGGGTGGCCGGTCCCGGGTGGGGGCCCCGGGTGGCCCGCAGGTGCGCGCGGAAACAAAGCGGCCGGCCGGACGGCGGCGTACCTGGGCACGCAGCTGGGACTGGAGCCGTCCACCTCCCAGGTAGCGAACAGGTTCATGGGCACCGGCGTGTTGAGCGCCGCAGGCGGGCCGGCCAGGCCCAGACGGCCCCGCTCGGCCATGGCGCCGGCCCCCCGCTCCTCGGCGGCCTGGGGATGCGGCCGGGCCGCGGACGCGCGGCGGCGGCGGGCGGCTGGCGGGCCGGGCGCGCGGAGGGCGGCGGCGCGGTCACATGGCGGCCGGGCAGCTGGGACTGCCGAGCGGGCGGCGGACAGGCCCGCGGGCGGCGACGAAGCTGCGGCCGCCCCGCCCCGCACGCGCCTGCCGGCGCGCCCGCGCCGCGCGTCCCCCGGGCTCCGACCACACCGCTACCGCCCATTGGCTGAACGGGCGCGCG